>NC_088931.1:86797500-86965000 GCF_038396675.1 Hydra vulgaris
ACTATATTAACACGTTTGTAATTTTTAGTTACATTAATCAGATAGTCTAAATTACTAAAATCACAGTCGTTCACAATAATAACTCTATCAAACCACCCGACAAAGGGTGAACTGGCAGGCATTAAAACTGGAAAATTGTCATCGTCGCTAACAAAAGTAACAGGATAGACCTCAGGTAAACTAATCAAAAATTCATCATGTAAATATACCACTATGTTCTTAGTGAAAATTTTGTGAGCTCTAGCTCTAATTACAGTATTACTGGGTAAGTATACATCATGTCTTTTATTCTTCGTTTGAATATAATTACCGAAGCAACCAGATTGACGTTCGCTAAAATAAATTAGATCATTTATACTTACAGTTTTTCGTGTAAGGCTACTCCATCTCATCATAAAAAATTGTTTTGCCCCAAAAGCTAGTGCGTCAACCCAAGAAAACCTACCGTCGTATTCCATGTTTACGACTTTATTGCTCCGTTTTAATTTTTCATGAGAATTGACTATCCTCCTGAACGCATCTATACACTTCATATCAGCCAAAACCATTCCAGGATGAGGGGTATTATTTTGAACATTAAGCCCGTTTACAGTAACATATGACCTAAGCCCCATCATAATAGTCGCGTCAATCTTGTCGTCGCTTTTATCGTCAAAACCGCGGTGGAGAGCCAAGGGCATAGCACTCTTGATCAAAAAACCAATTTTAACACAAGCCTGTTCTAATCCAAACAACGTGTTATCTAAGGAATAGAATAAATCAGCATCACTAACTGTATAATACGTAAAAATGCTAGGACTTAACTTCACGTTCTCTACTTTATTAACTACTAACCTAAACAAGTAGTAACCTAAATAATCAAAAATCACCTCAAAATTCACGGCATACGTAATATCACCTTTATTAAACGTGAACTCTTGAGGAAAAAATCCATGAGGACCAAACACTGTATTTATGTTGGTATATAGTCTCACCAATATGACACACCACATCGTCACAAAACTTACTACTGATCGTATTATCATTATAGAAATACCATGGTTTGTCCTCGTTCTTAACCCATTGGCAGATGGTATAACATTTAGTTTGGGTTGTATTACGCAATCTAAGCGTATTATCCCCCATAACAGCTAAATGATTAGCTGTTTCGCTAAACAGCGATCTAGCTAAAACAACTTTTAATTCAGGAATAGTCAAAACGGCTGCATCCTGGATAAGAGCAGGGTGCAGCATAGAGATATAAGCAACTTTACAATCAGACCGGATCATACTCTCAATCACGTCCTCAGATGTGATATCATAACAAGAATCAATACCCATCATCACATCACAATGCCAAGAACATTCCTGAATTTTGTTAAAACATACTCTATCTGTCTCTAGCTTAGTACCGAATGCAAAATCATAATCTGCTTTTAAGTCTTTCTCAATATCATCGGGTACATGCAAACTGAATTGCGCATGCCTAGAAACATCTTTTGGCGATAAAATCGGCATAACATTATGGATATCGGTTCTAACACGCATACCTGCATATGCAAAATTGATTTTTTCTTCATAGTTGGTGATGTTACTTATGAAATTATTCATTTTTTAAAAAACCTAAAAATATTAATAATCATCAGATAAAAATGTCATAAAAAAATATGTAATATATAATAAGTTGATATCTTAATTTTTAAGGACTATATAACAATTAAATTGCAATGTGAAAAAATATTAAAAAAGTAAACATATATTTGAGTGTAATATGTTTACATCCTATTGAATTAATAAAGTTAATAAATCGGCATCGCCTAAATTGTTAAAAAAAGGAAAATTTGATATTGTTCGTTTTGTTCGTACGGTAAAAGGATAACCAGTAATTTTAACTAAGAATAATTATTAAAAGTAAATTCACCGAGTTTTCTCCTATGTATTATAGAATGCTGTAACTTAGGACAAGAACATGCGGTTTTACCACTGCACATCAAATAGTGTACTACCCTATACCAATAGTTAAAATTCATTATAGTTTCTTTTACACTAGTACCATAAACCAATCCTGAATATGTATCTAACAAGTCTAGATATACTATATTAACACGTTTGTAATTTTTAGTTACATTAATCAGATAGTCTAAATTACTAAAATCACAGTCGTTCACAATAATAACTCTATCAAACCACCCGACAAAGGGTGAACTGGCAGGCATTAAAACTGGAAAATTGTCATCGTCGCTAACAAAAGTAACAGGATAGACCTCAGGTAAACTAATCAAAAATTCATCATGTAAATATACCACTATGTTCTTAGTGAAAATTTTGTGAGCTCTAGCTCTAATTACAGTATTACTGGGTAAGTATACATCATGTCTTTTATTCTTCGTTTGAATATAATTACCGAAGCAACCAGATTGACGTTCGCTAAAATAAATTAGATCATTTATACTTACAGTTTTTCGTGTAAGGCTACTCCATCTCATCATAAAAAATTGTTTTGCCCCAAAAGCTAGTGCGTCAACCCAAGAAAACCTACCGTCGTATTCCATGTTTACGACTTTATTGCTCCGTTTTAATTTTTCATGAGAATTGACTATCCTCCTGAACGCATCTATACACTTCATATCAGCCAAAACCATTCCAGGATGAGGGGTATTATTTTGAACATTAAGCCCGTTTACAGTAACATATGACCTAAGCCCCATCATAATAGTCGCGTCAATCTTGTCGTCGCTTTTATCGTCAACACCGCGGTGGAGAGCCAAGGGCATAGCACTCTTGATCAAAAAACCAATTTTAACACAAGCCTGTTCTAATCCAAACAACGTGTTATCTAAGGAATAGAATAAATCAGCATCACTAACTGTATAATACGTAAAAATGCTAGGACTTAACTTCACGTTCTCTACTTTATTAACTACTAACCTAAACAAGTAGTAACCTAAATAATCAAAAATCACCTCAAAATTCACGGCATACGTAATATCACCTTTATTAAACGTGAACTCTTGAGGTAAAATCCATGAGGACCAAACACTGTACTTATGTTGGTATATAGTCTCACCAATATGACACACCACATCGTCACAAAACTTACTACTGATAGTATTATCATTATAGAAATACCATGGTTTGTCCTCGTTCTTAACCCATTGGCAGATGGTATAACATTTAGTTTGGGTTGTATTACGCAATCTAAGCGTATTATCCCCCATAACAGCTAAATGATTAGCTGTTTCGCTAAACAGCGATCTAGCTAAAACAACTTTTAATTCAGGAATAGTCAAAACGGCTGCATCCTGGATAAGAGCAGGGTGCAGCATAGAGATATAAGCAACTTTACAATCAGACCGGATCATACTCTCAATCACGTCCTCAGATGTGATATCATAACAAGAATCAATACCCATCATCACATCACAATGCCAAGAACATTCCTGAATTTTGTTAAAACATACTCTATCTGTCTCTAGCTTAGTACCGAATGCAAAATCATAATCTGCTTTTAAGTCTTTCTCAATATCATCGGGTACACGCAAACTGAATTGCGCATGCCTAGAAACATCTTTTGGCGATAAAATCGGCATAACATTATGGATATCGGTTCTAACACGCATACCTGCATATGCAAAATTGATTTTTTCTTCATAGTTGGTGATGTTACTTATGAAATTATTATTAATTTTAAAAAACCTAAAAATATTAATAATCATCAGATAAAAATGTCATAAAAAAATATGTAATATATAATAAGTTGATATCTTAATTTTTAAGGACTATATAACAATTAAATTGCAATGTGAAAAAATATTAAAAAAAGTAAACATATATTTGAGTGTAATATGTTTACATCCTATTGAATTAATAAAGTTAATAAATCGGCATCGCCTAAATTGTTAAAAAAAAGGAAGAAAAATTTGATATTGTTCGTTTTGTTCGTACGGTAAAAGGATAACCAGTATTTTTAACTAAGAATAATTATTAAAAGTAAATTCACCGAGTTTTCTCCTATGTATTATAGAATGCTGTAACTTAGGACAAGAACATGCGGTTTTACCACTGCACATCAAATAGTGTACTACCCTATACCAATAGTTAAAATTGATGATAGTTTCTTTTACACTAGTACCATAAACCAATCCTGAATATGTATCTAACAAGTCTAGATATACTACATTAACACGTTTGTAATTTTTAGTTACATTAATCAGATAGTCTAAATTACTAAAATCACAGTCGTTCACAATAATAACTCTATCAAACCACCCGACAAAGGGTGAACTGGCAGGCATTAAAACTGGAAAATTGTCATCGTCGCTAACAAAAGTAACAGGATAGACCTCAGGTAAACTAATCAAAAATTCATCATGTAAATATACCACTATGTTCTTAGTGAAAATTTTGTGAGCTCTAGCTCTAATTACAGTATTACTGGGTAAGTATACATCATGTCTTTTATTCTTCGTTTGAATATAATTACCGAAGCAACCAGATTGACGTTCGCTAAAATAAATTAGATCATTTATACTTACAGTTTTTCGTGTAAGGCTACTCCATCTCATCATAAAAAATTGTTTTGCCCCAAAAGCTAGTGCGTCAACCCAAGAAAACCTACCGTCGTATTCCATGTTTACGACTTTATTGCTCCGTTTTAATTTTTCATGAGAATTGACTATCCTCCTGAACGCATCTATACACTTCATATCAGCCAAAACCATTCCAGGATGAGGGGTATTATTTTGAACATTAAGCCCGTTTACAGTAACATATGACCTAAGCCCCATCATAATAGTCGCGTCAATCTTGTCGTCGCTTTTATCGTCAAAACCGCGGTGGAGAGCCAAGGGCATAGCACTCTTGATCAAAAAACCAATTTTAACACAAGCCTGTTCTAATCCAAACAACGTGTTATCTAAGGAATAGAATAAATCAGCATCACTAACTGTATAATACGTAAAAATGCTAGGACTTAACTTCACGTTCTCTACTTTATTAACTACTAACCTAAACAAGTAGTAACCTAAATAATCAAAAATCACCTCAAAATTCACGGCATACGTAATATCACCTTTATTAAACGTGAACTCTTGAGGTAAAATCCATGAGGACCAAACACTGTATTTATGTTGGTATATAGTCTCACCAATATGACACACCACATCGTCACAAAACTTACTACTGATCGTATTATCATTATAGAAATACCATGGTTTGTCCTCGTTCTTAACCCATTGGCAGATGGTATAACATTTAGTTTGGGTTGTATTACGCAATCTAAGCGTATTATCCCCCATAACAGCTAAATGATTAGCTGTTTCGCTAAACAGCGATCTAGCTAAAACAACTTTTAATTCAGGAATAGTCAAAACGGCTGCATCCTGGATAAGAGCAGGGTGCAGCATAGAGATATAAGCAACTTTACAATCAGACCGGATCATACTCTCAATCACGTCCTCAGATGTGATATCATAACAAGAATCAATACCCATCATCACATCACAATGCCAAGAACATTCCTGAATTTTGTTAAAACATACTCTATCTGTCTCTAGCTTAGTACCGAATGCAAAATCATAATCTGCTTTTAAGTCTTTCTCAATATCATCGGGTACACGCAAACTGAATTGCGCATGCCTAGAAACATCTTTTGGCGATAAAATCGGCATAACATTATGGATATCGGTTCTAACACGCATACCTGCATATGCAAAATTGATTTTTTCTTCATAGTTGGTGATGTTACTTATGAAATTATTCATTTTTTAAAAAACCTAAAAATATTAATAATCATCAGATAAAAATGTCATAAAAAAATATGTAATATATAATAAGTTGATATCTTAATTTTTAAGGACTATATAACAATTAAATTGCAATGTGAAAAAATATTAAAAAAAGTAAACATATATTTGAGTGTAATATGTTTACATCCTATTGAATTAATAAAGTTAATAAATCGGCATCGCCTAAATTGTTAAAAAAAAGGAAGAAAAATTTGATATTGTTCGTTTTGTTCGTACGGTAAAAGGATAACCAGTATTTTTAACTAAGAATAATTATTAAAAGTAAATTCACCGAGTTTTCTCCTATGTATTATAGAATGCTGTAACTTAGGACAAGAACATGCGGTTTTACCACTGCACATCAAATAGTGTACTACCCTATACCAATAGTTAAAATTGATGATAGTTTCTTTTACACTAGTACCATAAACCAATCCTGAATATGTATCTAACAAGTCTAGATATACTACATTAACACGTTTGTAATTTTTAGTTACATTAATCAGATAGTCTAAATTACTAAAATCACAGTCGTTCACAATAATAACTCTATCAAACCACCCGACAAAGGGTGAACTGGCAGGCATTAAAACTGGAAAATTGTCATCGTCGCTAACAAAAGTAACAGGATAGACCTCAGGTAAACTAATCAAAAATTCATCATGTAAATATACCACTATGTTCTTAGTGAAAATTTTGTGAGCTCTAGCTCTAATTACAGTATTACTGGGTAAGTATACATCATGTCTTTTATTCTTCGTTTGAATATAATTACCGAAGCAACCAGATTGACGTTCGCTAAAATAAATTAGATCATTTATACTTACAGTTTTTCGTGTAAGGCTACTCCATCTCATCATAAAAAATTGTTTTGCCCCAAAAGCTAGTGCGTCAACCCAAGAAAACCTACCGTCGTATTCCATGTTTACGACTTTATTGCTCCGTTTTAATTTTTCATCAAAATTGACTTATCCACCGTATCTATACTCCATATCAGCCAAAACCATTCCAGGATGAGGGGTATTATTTTGAACATTAAGCCCGTTTACAGTAACATATGACCTAAGCCCCATCATAATAGTCGCGTCAATCTTGTCGTCGCTTTTATCGTCAAAACCGCGGTGGAGAGCCAAGGGCATAGCACTCTTGATCAAAAACCAATTTTAACACAAGCCTGTTCTAATCCAAACAACGTGTTATCTAAGGAATAGAATAAATCAGCATCACTAACTGTATAATACGTAAAAATGCTAGGACTTAACTTCACGTTCTCTACTTTATTAATGATGAACCTAAACAAGTAGTAACCTAAATAATCAAAAATCACCTCAAAATTCACGGCATACGTAATATCACCTTTATTAAACGTGAACTCTTGAGGTAAAATCCATGAGGACCAAACACTGTATTTATGTTGGTATATAGTCTCACCAATATGACACACCACATCGTCACAAAACTTACTACTGATCGTATTATCATTATAGAAATACCATGGTTTGTCCTCGTTCTTAACCCATTGGCAGATGGTATAACATTTAGTTTGGGTTGTATTACGCAATCTAAGCGTATTATCCCCCATAACAGCTAAATGATTAGCTGTTTCGCTAAACAGCGATCTAGCTAAAACAACTTTTAATTCAGGAATAGTCAAAACGGCTGCATCCTGGATAAGAGCAGGGTGCAGCATAGAGATATAAGCAACTTTACAATCAGACCGGATCATACTCTCAATCACGTCCTCAGATGTGATATCATAACAAGAATCAATACCCATCATCACATCACAATGCCAAGAACATTCCTGAATTTTGTTAAAACATACTCTATCTGTCTCTAGCTTAGTACCGAATGCAAAATCATAATCTGCTTTTAAGTCTTTCTCAATATCATCGGGTACACGCAAACTGAATTGCGCATGCCTAGAAACATCTTTTGGCGATAAAATCGGCATAACATTATGGATATCGGTTCTAACACGCATACCTGCATATGCAAAATTGATTTTTTCTTCATAGTTGGTGATGTTACTTATGAAATTATTCATTTTTTAAAAAACCTAAAAATATTAATAATCATCAGATAAAAATGTCATAAAAAAATATGTAATATATAATAAGTTGATATCTTAATTTTTAAGGACTATATAACAATTAAATTGCAATGTGAAAAAATATTAAAAAAGTAAACATATATTTGAGTGTAATATGTTTACATCCTATTGAATTAATAAAGTTAATAAATCGGCATCGCCTAAATTGTTAAAAAAAGGGAAGAAAAATTTGATATTGTTCGTTTTGTTCGTACGGTAAAAGGATAACCAGTATTTTTAACTAAGAATAATTATTAAAAGTAAATTCACCGAGTTTTCTCCTATGTATTATAGAATGCTGTAACTTAGGACAAGAACATGCGGTTTTACCACTGCACATCAAATAGTGTACTACCCTATACCAATAGTTAAAATTGATGATAGTTTCTTTTACACTAGTACCATAAACCAATCCTAATATGTATCTAACAAGTCTAGATATACTATATTAACACGTTTGTAATTTTTAGTTACATTAATCAGATAGTCTAAATTACTAAAATCACAGTCGTTCACAATAATAACTCTATCAAACCACCCGACAAAGGGTGAACTGGCAGGCATTAAAACTGGAAAATTGTCATCGTCGCTAACAAAAGTAACAGGATAGACCTCAGGTAAACTAATCAAAAATTCATCATGTAAATATACCACTATGTTCTTAGTGAAAATTTTGTGAGCTCTAGCTCTAATTACAGTATTACTGGGTAAGTATACATCATGTCTTTTATTCTTCGTTTGAATATAATTACCGAAGCAACCAGATTGACGTTCGCTAAAATAAATTAGATCATTTATACTTACAGTTTTTCGTGTAAGGCTACTCCATCTCATCATAAAAAATTGTTTTGCCCCAAAAGCTAGTGCGTCAACCCAAGAAAACCTACCGTCGTATTCCATGTTTACGACTTTATTGCTCCGTTTTAATTTTTCATGAGAATTGACTATCCTCCTGAACGCATCTATACACTTCATATCAGCCAAAACCATTCCAGGATGAGGGTATTATTTTGAACATTAAGCCCGTTTACAGTAACATATGACCTAAGCCCCATCATAATAGTCGCGTCAATCTTGTCGTCGCTTTTATCGTCAAAACCGCGGTGGAGAGCCAAGGGCATAGCACTCTTGATCAAAAAACCAATTTTAACACAAGCCTGTTCTAATCCAAACAACGTGTTATCTAAGGAATAGAATAAATCAGCATCACTAACTGTATAATACGTAAAAATGCTAGGACTTAACTTCACGTTCTCTACTTTATTAACTACTAACCTAAAAAAATAAGTAGTAACCTAAATAATCAAAAATCACCTCAAAATTCACGGCATACGTAATATCACCTTTATTAAAACGTGAACTCTTGAGGTAAAATCCATGAGGACCAAACACTGTATTTATGTTGGTATATAGTCTCACCAATATGACACACCACATCGTCACAAAACTTACTACTGATCGTATTATCATTATAGAAATACCAT
The DNA here is from genome assembly GCF_038396675.1 of Hydra vulgaris. Lineage (NCBI taxonomy): Eukaryota > Metazoa > Cnidaria > Hydrozoa > Anthoathecata > Hydridae > Hydra > Hydra vulgaris. The sequence continues at coordinate 86,806,842 of NC_088931.1, forward strand.
GGTTTGTCCTCGTTCTTAACCCATTGGCAGATGGTATAACATTTAGTTTGGGTTGTATTACGCAATCTAAGCGTATTATCCCCCATAACAGCTAAATGATTAGCTGTTTCGCTAAACAGCGATCTAGCTAAAACAACTTTTAATTCAGGAATAGTCAAAACGGCTGCATCCTGGATAAGAGCAGGGTGCAGCATAGAGATATAAGCAACTTTACAATCAGACCGGATCATACTCTCAATCACGTCCTCAGATGTGATATCATAACAAGAATCAATACCCATCATCACATCACAATGCCAAGAACATTCCTGAATTTTGTTAAAACATACTCTATCTGTCTCTAGCTTAGTACCGAATGCAAAATCATAATCTGCTTTTAAGTCTTTCTCAATATCATCGGGTACATGCAAACTGAATTGCGCATGCCTAGAAACATCTTTTGGCGATAAAATCGGCATAACATTATGGATATCGGTTCTAACACGCATACCTGCATATGCAAAATTGATTTTTTCTTCATAGTTGGTGATGTTACTTATGAAATTATTCATTTTTTAAAAAACCTAAAAATATTAATAATCATCAGATAAAAATGTCATAAAAAAATATGTAATATATAATAAGTTGATATCTTAATTTTTAAGGACTATATAACAATTAAATTGCAATGTGAAAAAATATTAAAAAAAGTAAACATATATTTGAGTGTAATATGTTTACATCCTATTGAATTAATAAAGTTAATAAATCGGCATCGCCTAAATTGTTAAAAAAAAGGAAGAAAAATTTGATATTGTTCGTTTTGTTCGTACGGTAAAAGGATAACCAGTATTTTTAACTAAGAATAATTATTAAAAGTAAATTCACCGAGTTTTCTCCTATGTATTATAGAATGCTGTAACTTAGGACAAGAACATGCGGTTTTACCACTGCACATCAAATAGTGTACTACCCTATACCAATAGTTAAAATTGATGATAGTTTCTTTTACACTAGTACCATAAACCAATCCTGAATATGTATCTAACAAGTCTAGATATACTATATTAACACGTTTGTAATTTTTAGTTACATTAATCAGATAGTCTAAATTACTAAAATCACAGTCGTTCACAATAATAACTCTATCAAACCACCCGACAAAGGGTGAACTGGCAGGCATTAAAACTGGAAAATTGTCATCGTCGCTAACAAAAGTAACAGGATAGACCTCAGGTAAACTAATCAAAAATTCATCATGTAAATATACCACTATGTTCTTAGTGAAAATTTTGTGAGCTCTAGCTCTAATTACAGTATTACTGGGTAAGTATACATCATGTCTTTTATTCTTCGTTTGAATATAATTACCGAAGCAACCAGATTGACGTTCGCTAAAATAAATTAGATCATTTATACTTACAGTTTTTCGTGTAAGGCTACTCCATCTCATCATAAAAAATTGTTTTGCCCCAAAAGCTAGTGCGTCAACCCAAGAAAACCTACCGTCGTATTCCATGTTTACGACTTTATTGCTCCGTTTTAATTTTTCATGAGAATTGACTATCCTCCTGAACGCATCTATACACTTCATATCAGCCAAAACCATTCCAGGATGAGGGGTATTATTTTGAACATTAAGCCCGTTTACAGTAACATATGACCTAAGCCCCATCATAATAGTCGCGTCAATCTTGTCGTCGCTTTTATCGTCAAAACCGCGGTGGAGAGCCAAGGGCATAGCACTCTTGATCAAAAAACCAATTTTAACACAAGCCTGTTCTAATCCAAACAACGTGTTATCTAAGGAATAGAATAAATCAGCATCACTAACTGTATAATACGTAAAAATGCTAGGACTTAACTTCACGTTCTCTACTTTATTAACTACTAACCTAAACAAGTAGTAACCTAAATAATCAAAAATCACCTCAAAATTCACGGCATACGTAATATCACCTTTATTAAACGTGAACTCTTGAGGTAAAATCCATGAGGACCAAACACTGTATTTATGTTGGTATATAGTCTCACCAATATGACACACCACATCGTCACAAAACTTACTACTGATCGTATTATCATTATAGAAATACCATGGTTTGTCCTCGTTCTTAACCCATTGGCAGATGGTATAACATTTAGTTTGGGTTGTATTACGCAATCTAAGCGTATTATCCCCCATAACAGCTAAATGATTAGCTGTTTCGCTAAACAGCGATCTAGCTAAAACAACTTTTAATTCAGGAATAGTCAAAACGGCTGCATCCTGGATAAGAGCAGGGTGCAGCATAGAGATATAAGCAACTTTACAATCAGACCGGATCATACTCTCAATCACGTCCTCAGATGTGATATCATAACAAGAATCAATACCCATCATCACATCACAATGCCAAGTACATTCCTGAATTTTGTTAAAACATACTCTATCTGTCTCTAGCTTAGTACCGAATGCAAAATCATAATCTGCTTTTAAGTCTTTCTCAATATCATCGGGTACATGCAAACTGAATTGCGCATGCCTAGAAACATCTTTTGGCGATAAAATCGGCATAACATTATGGATATCGGTTCTAACACGCATACCTGCATATGCCTTCATAGGCGACTCGCCAATAGTTTTTAAGCGAACACCTTTAGGTATTAAACCCAAAGATGTATAATAAGCTTGAGTGTTTAAATTCTTCATCATAGCATGGATATTAGTATCACTAACTTCAACAAAGTTGGATTTAAACTTGGATTTATAATCCTGCAACAAATAATCTGCTACTCCATTAGTATACAGCGGAACAGTCATGTTTATACGATGTTATTTCGGTAAACAAGAGTTCACTGCATCAACGAGTAATTTATCAAATGTGACCTAAGTCAATGCGAAGATGCAAAAATCGCTAAATACGAGCCACTCAAGCTTGATAGGAGTTGGACTCATGAACTTGAGGGGAATAATAGCAGAGGTACTGAGGAGGTTACGGTTATAGGCATTGCAGTAGGGGCGATTGGAACAATTACGCGTAAAACCCAGCGGATACTTAGCAAGTTGAAGCTGGCCAAGGTCGGAAGACCGTTACAAATAATTGCTTGTAATGAAAGCGCCCAAATTATAAGGCGACATCTTTCGGGATCGAGACTTAGAAACTTGCGGTGAATACCCGAAGTAGTTGGGATAATGTTGCACAAGCTCGAAGTGCGACTTGCTGCACGTATGACGGTTGAGCAATTAGCCCGATGAGTGCATGTCAAGACGGTCGGGAGTATGATCAGTGGAGAAAAATTTGATATTGTTCGTTTTGTTCGTACGGTAAAAGGATAACCAGTATTTTTAACTAATCGTTTCAATACTACTATAAGAAAACGGCTCCTTGTTATAATAAAAAAAAAGGAATTGAAAAAAAGAGGGGGTGATGAAAAAGGAGGGAGTGAAAAAAAAAGGAAAAAATTAATAAGAAATTGGAATGAAAACAACAAATGAATAAAATGTGTTTAAGGGTTATTTTCAAAAATGGCTCATAACAAAAACAGGTTCAATTTCTAGTCAGCCAGTTACTTCGCAGTTAAAATAAAGAGTCCAATATATCTATATTTTTAACATTTCTATACATTTACCGAGATGCATGTAAACTTTATTAACCTCTTGCCTCATAGTCAAATCTACAGTCACATCATCTTTAGCGGAAATTAAACAATTCATATGTGTCCTTGTGTTTTTTCATGTAATTTCGGTTGGCAGCTTTACATTTGGTAGCGTTCAAAATATTTAAATAAGGCTTGAAAAAGTTGTACGTTATTTCGTTTAAAAGCGATATAAAAAAAAACGCCGAGTTAATAAAAAACATTTATCTAAACGTCATCGTTGATAATATCCATAGCAACATCCATTTCATCCCATACTAGAGCATAAAGTAACATTTCATTAACGTTGTTAATTTGTTCGTTATATTTTCTATTAAGTATTATGCGATAATAATACAGTTGATGCATTTATAATAGTCTAAAGAAGTATTTAAAAAAAAAGTACAAAAAATTATTTTTTAATATCATATTACATTTATTGAAACAAGATAAAAAACAAACAATTTACATTAACTTAATACGTTTGATATTATCTTATTCTTTTGACAACGGTTTTAATAAATTTAAATAAAAAGTTTTTACGACAGAGTGTATTTTAATGTTTTCTAAAAATGTTTTAAAAAAACTTTGTTGAGCGATAATGTATACGCTTTTGCACGTTTGCGCCCTCGACAGTGTTCTACGTTAATTGATTTCGATTTTAATGAATCACTACATAAGAAAGCGTGAGACACCTTGTACTTTGTGAATAGTGAGCGCGTAGGCCAACACAAGTGGTATGCCTTTGCATTCAACTATAATGTTTCTTTTGGCATCATAGAGCGTTTCGGTTGAAGTGTGACTTCAATTCGTTGTTCGTCCACCATCATAACGACTCGCTCTTTATTTACTGACTTAACAACTCCTTGAGTGCCGTTAACAATGCCTAACTCGGGTATGTTGCGAACACAAGATTATCTTAAAATGGAATCGGGAGTGGCAGCTCAGTTTCACGCTTATCATTTTGAATATGAAATTGCAAATTCTACAGAATTTGAAGAAGTACTTTTGGATGAGAAGACGAAAAACGCTAATGCAGTAATGCAACAAATCGCCAGTATAATAAACGAAGAGCCTGCAGCAAAAAACCAAGAAAGCAACAAATTATTTTTGACGATGAAGAAAATTAAATAAAATGTAATTTTTATTTGAAAAAAATATTTATAAAAAAAGTAATATGATTTGTTTTTAATGTTGTTTTAACGCTAAATTATTATATCTAAAAATGTTGAACTTATATTTTTATTTGTTTGCTTTTTTAATTGAATTCTTTTTAAAAATAACATGTGAAAAATTTTTTTATTTACTTAACGCGCTTCTGTAAACATATAATGCATTTTTAAATTTTTTCTTTTACGTTTCTAACTACATTAAAGTTATATTTTACATTTTTTACATTTTTTTAAATATGTCAAATGTTTGGTTATAACAATGATTTATAAAAATTTTTATTTTAAGAAAAAAATTAAAAATGTATTTAGCTTTGCAAAAATTTTTAATTGCTCATCCGAGCGAATTGTGTGTTAAATTTGGTAATTGTTCTTTTGAACCATGTTCTTTTCTTGAATATTTTATATTATTTGACAAGCCAGAATGTATATACGTTGTTGCTGCAGAATATTTGAGACAACGCAAGCATGAGAAATTGTGATATAGCGTAGACTTGTATACAGAATATTCTAGGAAATTGCAAGTGTTGAACAAGATAACGGACGTAAACAAACATAAAGATATTGATTCAGAATCGTTAACAGCAATATATGTTATATTATTTAAAAAATTTTCAAATACCGGTAAGTGAGCCTATGGTGTGGAATCAACCTTTGGAGACAACTGTGGAGACAAAGTTAAATGAATTTTCAGAGCGAATTCGTCACGTTTGCGAGCTAAGAAAAAGAAAATTAAACATAACCTTTCGACGTAATCAAAGCATTAAAGACAATGGCCGATATTATTACGAGATTACGTGTCTTTACCGCTACATAAACCTGCTGTTAGACAGTAAATATGAAGTTTGCGGTTCGTTACTTTAAGGAATTTACTTGAGTTCACTACTCAAGGGAATCTATAAAGTTGACATAACCAGCAGTTTACTCGCTTTAAATTTGATTTTGTTAATCGTACAAACGACATTAGTATACCAGAATTGAAAAATAAAGTATCGGAAGTGGAATTGAAGAAAAAAAAAATATGAAGTAACGTTTTTAGAATTTTTTATTTTTTTAGTTTAAAAACAATGTTTCAATAATAAATTTGAAAAAACTATCAATCTGATATCAAATATCAAGTCATCCTGAACGAGTCGGAAATTAAATCTTTTTCAAAAATTATCGCGAGTGAAGAACAAAATGATAATAATTCCTTAACGCTGTTCTTGCAAGAATTAACGACGCTGAGCCGAAATGAAGGACTTATTGGAAAATTTTCGAGTGTTTTCATTAGATTTCTACAAACACAAGAGAAAATAAACAAGGATTTGAAGGATTAAATAAAACTTATAATAAAAAAAAAAAAAGAATGGACAAATTACGACTCCGCCGCCATTGTAAAAATGCGAATATTTTTTTAAGAGGAACTCCATATTGATTTGTCAGAAAACGAAATCGCGGTTTTTAAATAAGTAGTCAAAAATAATAACGTTTCAACAACTGAGCTCAAAGAATTACTTATATTTTTAAGTTACAACCAAAGCGATATTGGAAAAATGGCCATGGCAGTCGTGTGTTTGATCCAAAATAGTGATATAAATATTCACTTATTAGTAAAGGACATAGAAAGTTTTTTTAAAGCAAAAGAGCAGTATGAAGAAGAAATAGAATAGTTAAAGAAAGAAAACAAAAAATTAAAAGAAGACAATTAAATTTATACAATTTTATTTAAAAAACATTTAGAATAAAAAATTGTATTGATCCTTTTTTTTTATAAATGTAATATTTTCAGATTCGCTTTTTTAATGTTTTTTGTTGTTTAGTTTACAGCATTTATTTTTTATGAAAAAATATTTTTATTCTTTTTTTTCTAATATTTCAATAATATTTCATTAAATTTAAAGAAAACTGATCTTCATTAAATTTAAAGCAAATTACCTCTTTTTAATCTTATAAATTTATTTCTGTGAATTTTAAGAAAAATAGTTAAATTTTATAAGTCTTGTTATTTATGTTATATTTTTTATAATATTTTTTCAAAACCAAAATACTTTTTTTTAGAGAAAAACTAAGAAAAAAACTTTTTTAGAGAAAAACTTTTGTTAGAGAAAAACTAAGAAATAATGTTTATGTCATTAAGAGATTCGGCTAAAACGCATGATTCTTTGCATGATTGAGGATGATATTTTGTAAATTAATCGGAATTCGTCTATCACGGATATTTTTTATTGAGTTATTCCATACCCGCGATATAAGACAAACATCTTTAAAATATTTTGGTTCGATGAACTGCAAAATATTTTGAATAACTTCTGACGGTAATAATTGCATTATGATGATTCTCCTTTCATATAAGGTATATATGAAAAATTCATTTTTATTCGGATTCACCAACATTAAATTTCATAATTAAATTATTTTTGATCTCGGTAGACTTGATCAATGATATTTCGTTCATTGTATAATCAAAATGTTTATTAAGTAAAAGAAAGATATCGTATTGTTCATCTTTATTAATAAATTTTAATATATAGACTCCAATGTTTCGATGATATTTAAAATTTTTTAATAAAAATTTTACAGCTGTAATGTTACATCCGAAACAAGCATAACAAAGTAATGACTTTATTGATAAATGAAAACGTATGATCAGTAACTTTAATATTTCATATCTATCTGTGTTCGCATACAAGCGATTGTATGCGAACAGAAAACTAATATATAAATTACAATAATAGTCAATAATTTCTTTATGACAATAAATGTATTTATCATCAATATCGTAATGGCTGATCAAATATTTTACAACATCTATGATACCTATGCAACATGTCTCATATACGAGATAAAAACCGGCAGACATTGATAGAGTAAAACTATATACAAATAATTTTGCTTTATCGAGATGATCGCTAAGACAAGCAGTCCGAAATAAACGTTTACATAATTCTTTATCGCCAATAAAATATTTAATGAAACCTTTGATGGTATCTATATGACCGTAACGACAAAAACTCGTAAAAATTATGTTTTTATTATTTTCGATATCTTCCGGATTTCAAAGACCCACTGAAGTTTATCATGTATACATATGTATGTATAAAATTTTGGATCATGAATATGGTTTATCCCAAATTGCTTCATGAGTTTAACATTTTCCGTCCTCAAAACGTGGTATAATAAATTATCGCGAATATTTTCCGACGTAATTTGACCCGGATATTTATCCATACCACATAAAATTAAATTCCATAACTTCGAAACTCTACACATGCTACTGTATGATGTGATTCCTACATAACTTATAATTATGCACAGAATATCTTCGTTTAAGTACTTACAAGGGTCTACCATGATTATCATAAATATAATTATGATAATCAAATATGGTAGACCCTGCCGCGCGCATCCATTAAAAAAAATATTAATGATATATTAACAAATCTTCATCTTAATATTTAAAATAGTAATCGATTAAACAAAAAATTTTATATCTGTCGTGATTAAAATATTTTAATAATTTGATTCCTGTTATTCGTTCATATTTAAAATTTTTTAATAAAAATTGTACCAGTAATTTGTTATTTATCAAGCAAGCGTAACGTAATTTTTTTGATAATTGAAATCGTGTTATTAAAAATTTTATTAATTCATAATTATAAAGTTCGATATGAAATACAAATCTAGTTTTTATATATTCAATGCAATGATGTTTTATTTCATCATAACAAATATTTTTACATTCACTAATATCGTAGTGTGTGATCAAATATTCTACGACATCAGCATAATCTTTATAACATAAATCATTTATCAAAGATATACCACTATGTAACGATAAAGTAAATTTATATACAAATAATTTTGCTATATCGAGTCGATTATTCAAGCAATCTATTTTAAATAATTTTTCTGCTAATTTTTCATTAATTATAAAATTTTTGATAAACCATGAAACTATATTTTTCTTACAATAAAGGCAAGCATCTTGAATAAAAACATTCCAATTAATTATTTTTAACATATTTTTATTGTAGTCGAGTAATAATTGAATTATTTTGAGGTGACCATTAATCCCCGCATTCATTATCGAAATGTAAAGACTTTTTTCATCAATATTATATGATTTACATAACCATTGAACCGCTTCAATATTATTATAATCACAAGAATTAATAAAAATTATGTTTATATGTTCGATATCTTTCGGAGTTATTTTAAAATTTTCAAAGACCCATTGAGCTGTACCAGACATACCTATAATCATATAATATTCATGTGAATGAATATTATATATCCCAAACTGCTTCATGAGTTTAGCATTTTTTGTCCTCAAAATGATATATAATAAATTATCGTGAATTTTTTTCGACGTAATAGGGCCCGGATATTTATCCATGCCGCATAAAAATAAATTCCATAACCTTGAGACTCTACACATGCTATTATATGATTTAATTCCCGTATAATATATAATTTTTCGCAGAACATCTCCGTTTAAGTACTTAAACGGGTCTACCATGATTATTAATACATAAGTCATAAAAAAATTCAAATGTGTAAGAATCACTTGTTTATCAAAAAAAACATTAATATTTAAAATAAGGAAACAGCTTGAGCAACCAATTTTTGGTATTTTCTAACCCATAACGTTTAGACCAAAGGAATATAATTTCGAATTCTTTCGGTTTAAAATCAAAATATTGATCAAATAAAACGATAATTTCAATCTTGTCTTGACGATTATATTTAAGTGCATCAATAACCGTATTTCGTTGATATTTAAAATTATGAAATAAAAATCGTATCATTAATGCGTCATTTAATGCGCACGCATTGAATAATATTTTTTCTGATAATCGAAAACGTATGATCAAAAATTTTATTAGATAAGTATCTTTATGGTTTTTGTGATAATGATGAATCGTGTAAACGATATATTTTATGCATAAATTTATTATTTCATCGTAACAAATATTTTTGCACTCGCTTATATCGTAGTAGGTATCCCCACAGGTAATGATAAAGTAAATTTATATACAAACAATTTCGCAATATCAAGATAACCATGCAAACAGGCTATTTTAAATAAGTCTCTTGCTAAATTTTCATTGATGATAAAATTTTTAATGAACCATACGACGATATTTATTATACCACGTCTACAAACTTTACAGATAAAGGTATCCCAATTAATTTTATTTAACATAGTTTTATTACAATCAAGTAACCATTGAATTATTTCGAGACGACCATGTCTACTTGCACATATTATCGAATCATGAACAATTTTTTCATTAATATTATATGATTTATATAACCATTGAGCTGCTTCAATCTTACCGTGATCACAAGAATTTTCAAAAACCATACTTAAATTTTTTTCGATATCCTTTGGGGTTATTTTAAAATTTTCAAAGACCCATTGAGCTGTACCAAACATACCTATATACAAATAATAGTTAGTTGAATCGATATTATATATCCCAAACTTTTTCATGAGTTTAGCATTTTTTGTCCTCAAAATGTGAAATAATAATCTATTACGAACGCTAGGTGTAATACGACCCGGATATTTATCCATGCCGCATAAAAATAAATTCCATAACTTTGAGACTCTGCACATGCAACTGAATGATGCAATTCCCGCATAACTTATAATTATTCGCAAAACATCTTCGTTTAAGTACTCAAAAGGGTCTATCATTTTGATTTAATATGCGATAAAATCATCTTCCTTTTTTTTATGTATGTTCAAAATTGTGATTATAAAATTCATAATTATATATCTATCTTTATCGGTGATATGTTTGCCGTGGCGATATTTAAAATAAAAATCAGCACATCTTTTTATTCTATCATATTTTTTAAATATATATTTATCACTGACGTTAAAAGTGGTAATTATATATTCTAATATTTCGACACGATTTCGATCAAATATTTGATATAAGATATAAAAACCATCAAGCATTGATAGATTAAACTTGAATATAAATAATTTTGCTATCTTAAGATGACCATTATCGCAAGCTATTTCAAATAAACATTGCACGATTTTTTCATTGATAATAAAATTTTTGATCAACCACTTCATGGTATCAATATGCCCGAGTTTACAAGCTTCTTCAAATCCAAACCAATCATATCCGATAAATTCATTATCATATTCATCAAATATATTTTTATTATGAGTGAATAACCAATGAGTTATTTCGAGATGTCTGTTTATACATGATTTTCTTATAGCATATATGATATCACCTTTTTTAATAATTGGTAAAAATCTATAAAAGAACCATTGAGCTGTCTTGAAGTGACCATTTTCACAAGCATATACAAAATTTATATCTATGTATGGTTCAATATCATCAGAAGTAAGTTTAAAATTTTTAATAGTCCATCGGATCGAACCATAACAATTTATTTTATGATAAATATTTGCTGAACCGCAAAATTTATATATTCCATATCGCTCCATGAGTCCGGCATTTTTTGTTTTCAGAATGTGTAATAATAATTTATCGCTAATATCGGGTGCGATGTAACCATGATATTTACCTATATTGCATATTGTTGTATTCCACCGCCGTGAAACTTCACGCATGCGAGTGTACGATACGATTCCCACATAACTTAAAATTATTCGCAGAATATCTTCGTTTAAATACTCAAAAGGGTCTACCATGATATATAATTATTAAAAATATATAATTATCAAATATCCCCTTAACCCCCCCATATTTTAAAAAATTTATTATTATGCGCATCACTTAAGGGGGAACCCCCTTAATCCCCCATATTTTAAAAAATTTATTATTATGCGCATCACTTAAGGGGTTCCCCCTTAACCCCCTATATTTTAAAAAATTTATTATTATGCGCATCACTTGTTAAAAAATCTACGATAACATGTCCGCATTAGATTTAAAAAAATTTATTATTATGCGCATCACTTATTAAAAAAATTTATTATTCATGCGCATTACTTATTAAAAAAATTTATTATTCATGTGCATTACTTGTTAAAAAATATATGATTATCGTCATGTTCGCATCATATTTAAAAAAATTTATTATCCATGATGTCTGCATCATCAAATATTTTTTTGATGTCTGCATCATCAAATATTTTTTAACGATGATGGGGGTTAAAGGGAACCCTTTAGATAACATGTTTTAAAAAAATCATATTTAAAAAAAATCATATTTTAAAAAAATTATAATTCATGTGCAATACTTGTTAAAAAATATTTATGATAATAGGGGTGAACCCCTTAGGGGGTTTAAGGGGTGGAACCCCTTAGGGGGTCGCCCTCCTGGAGCTATGGGAGGCACTCCTTTGAAATGAGTCGATAATAATTCATATATATCTTGATTATGATAATCACGAGCAACAGTCAACGCTATACAAATGAATTCACGTTCAAACACGAAATGGTCGTTGGTCACAAACCACCGAACAGAATTAAGATGTCCATACATACATTCGTTGAAGAAATAATCTATTATTTCTCCACTAAGAGTGACTTTGAATTCTGTGACGATCCAGTTCGCGATATCGTGGTTTTTAGTGTCATTTGTTACTTTATCAAGTATCGACACAATATCGGTCTCTCCGAAATTAAATTTTTTAAATATCCACCGGCCATATCGAAACGACGATCAATACATGCATCGTTCGCTGACCTCGCTGTTCGTTGTTCGCTGACCTCGCGCACATTTCAGAAATTTTATAATTATCGGTGAACCATTCGGCCATTTCGATTCGATCAGATTTACAAAATTTTTTCAATATCGATGCGAGATCATAATTAAATATATTATTTGTTTCGGGTGGTAAGTCTCGCAAACATTTCACATTCGGTACGAAATATCTATTGCGTATTTCGTTTTTATTAAACTTATCGATGAATTTAAACTCCTTAGTGTTTATAAAATATAAATCATATTTTTGTTGTTCACGCCGTAGCGAATAATATGGTAATTTAATGATATGCAATAAATACGACGATATCGTTATTAACCATTTTATTATTTCTTCGTTGTTTACTTCGCGAAGCAGACTTAGAATATATTGGTGTTTAAATAAAATTTTTCCATTCATGACGGTTTGTAGCAATTGTGCGATCTCGAAGTGACCGTTTATGCACGCTTCTCGGAATGGATCCATACATGAGGTGATAAATATTGACGGATATACATCATCATTATCGATTTGACATTTTTCGCATATCCACTTTAAATTTTCGAAGTAACTATCACTGCTCAAAGTTATTAAATATTTTTTATTCGTTTCTTTATCGTTGTGGGTCGATACGAACGTATCCATGATTTTATGAGGGATGCGCTGCATGTCTAAAAAATAATGATTTAATTAATACACAATAAGTGTTTTATATTTTTCTTCAAATCCGCCGGTGGTCTCTCAACATTATTGATGCGATAATTATTAAATTTATGCTGAAGCCACTCACTCATACACCTCAGTTCGGGTTTATTCTCCAACATGAGCCCAAAATTTTTACGAACTTTATTGATATCGTCTTTTGTTATTTTATAATAATCGATCACCCAATCTAATATATGATGATGAAGTTTCAGACAAAGCATCATCAACAAATTTTTAACGATATCATCTTTTTTTATGTCTGTTATGTAGCATAAATATTTAATATTATCCAATATTGGGTCGGTCTTATCAATGATATATAGAACCAATGCTTTGGATCCATTTTCTTTAAAGTGCTGCGGATTGCGCGACCACAATCTGTTTGCGGCGGTATAATTATTATTTTTTAAACATGACACGATAATATACCAGCCACATGCTCGAAAAATGTCGTTCGAAAAGGATGCCGTTCGAAATGAAAATATTTGATCAATATATAAATTAAAACGCTCAAACAGATTATAATTACATTTTCCCGCAATTAGTGCGGATATTTGTACATAACTATGTTCATTAATTTGGCGCACCCAATAATGATCATCGCTATTATATTGTTCGATTTCGCGAAGTATGCTACGCAGTTTTGATATATCGCGCTCATTTAACGATTGAATTATTTGATCTATTTTTTGCTCAATTATTACTACTTTTGATGGAGACATAATGACGGAATAAATTAAAATAGTTTCATTCAATTTTATATACAAAAAATATAAATTATATGTAACATCCCTGGAGTGAAGTATTTTTTATTCTTATATCATCGCTCGTTATGTGGGACTTATGTATTTTATTTATTTTCGATGAGAAATTTGACTTCTCATATGCATTAGTATGAAAGATTTATTCAAGAAATCGTGTCCATTAATTGTTGTAAACTGTGCAAATATTTTTTTATTACAATACTTTGATAATGCATTACTCATAAATTGTAGCACTATTTGTTTTTTTATAGCAACAAAATATTTTTCTTTTATCGAGATCAACGTATATCAAATACATGTGCATGTCTGTTCAATCGTTCTCTGCCCATGTGAAGTAATAATATTATTTTTTGAAAATTGGCGTTCAGTTCATAGATATATCGCACTTTTAACCATACGCGCATTATGGTCAATTGAGGCGAATCGAATGATTCTATAGTCGTGCGCATTTCATCGGCTGTTATATCGTATCGATCAATAAAATAGCTTAATAGTTCAAACCTGTTATTTTTACAAACTACAGGAAATAAAACATTTACTATGGTTGATCGTCGCACGCGAGATACCTCGCATATATAGTCGATATCATCAAGTAAATTAAAATTTTTTATTGCATTAGTCCGGTCGACCATAGCGTTTAATATTTTTTCTGTTATATGGTCCATAATTTGATAATTCGTATAAATATAGTCTACCAACTCAAAATTTTTATATCGCATACTATCAATCAATAGATGAGATATTTAAATCCATAAAATTTTATAGAGATATTTAAATCCATAAAATTCTATATATTGATTGAATATAATACTACTACATCTGTATAATAATATTCTTAACAAGTGTGTTTTGACCATTTTTCTTGTATAACAATAAATTCTATTTCGTTGGAATCTTTGTATCGCTGTAATCCGCTCGACTTTATTATTTATATTTGATTCCTCGATCAATTTAATCAATACATCTTTGCTATAATATTGAAAAATATTGATCAATTTATCAAATGTTGATTTATCTCCGCGCTTGAGCGCGTTATATAAATATTTTATTTTAGATGATATCCTTTCGCGCAACTTGTGGATCCAATTAATTCTGATTTTTTGTTGAATGTATGGTTTGTCCATTCTTGGGTGGATCAAGTAATATTCATCAATTTGACGAATATCAATTTTTGATAAAAAATAAAAATATCAGTTTTGATAAAAATTACTTATATCGATATTTTGTATAAGTAATTGTTCACATAATACTTGAATACATTCGACCATTTGATTTTCATCTCTCATATGATGATATATAAAATCAAATATATTTTTTGTGATTTCGATATCCCATTTGTAATTTGTATAAAAATATTTTATTAAAGCATAATTTTTATGCTTTAAACTTTGCATCAAACAATAGTGCAAAGAAAACCATTCTCCGCTATAATATTCCATAAATTGTTTAAATAAATTTATATTATATTCCGCTATTAGTAACATAGATATATATTTTATTATCTCAGGTCTAGTACTACAATATACATAATAGTCATCGTATTGACATACTTTTCCATAATATAATATTCTTTCGTCTCTATTTTCATTTTTTATTATATAAACCATTTCTATTAATTCGTAATATTGCATATTATGAATATATATATCTAATGCCGTTTTATTTTGATTTTTTATCGCGTCTATGATATTTATTTTATCTGTTTGAATTTTTTTATTTATTTCTCGCGTCCAATCTATCACAATTTCGTTAAAAACGTCCATTTTTAGTTATAATCAAAAAAATATAATTCAAATGTGTGCAATATTCTTCGCCTATCAAATCAATTAATACATATTTTTGTAACGCAATATTGATCGGATTGATATATTTTATATCTAACCATGTACCAATTACGCTCGGATTTCCCTATATGTGCGCAAATCATCAGATGTTAAATTATAATACCGAATAACTTCAAACTTATTATGAAAGTAAGCAATAACAAATATTTCATTTAATATAATTGATTTTGCACAAGCGATACCTCGCAAATATCCGAAACCGTATCTCAAACTTTTTATATTTGATACATTCGCAGATGAACCCACTTGTACAACAATTAACCTTATCAATATAATAATTTGTGTATCTTTTAAACATGATTAAATCAGAATTTTTTGCAATACTTTCCATCATATACATCATGCATACAGTTTTAGGAAATTTATGTTCGACTATTCCACTCTGAGATAATTCCACAATTAGCTCGAATCGTTCAAATATTTGAGAATTTTCGAGTATATCAATCAATTTTTATCAAATTTGATAACATGTATAGCGTCAATAATTTCATCAAGATATAGTTTATTATTTGTCCGAATAGCATATAATATATTTTCTTTATATTTTTTGATTTTTTGTTTTATAATGTATTTGGCATTTATAGAATTGAATTCCATTTCTTAATTTGTTATCATGAAAGTATTTTTCAATCTTTTAGATGAAAGCGCCATTGTGTTTAAAAATTCGATTATACATTCTTATACCTATGTTCTCAATCATTAATTTTTTTTGTCTCGGCACTGATAATGCATTAATATATTTATTTAATAATAATATATATCCTATCTCGAACTGTTTACCGCGACACGATTCAGGTATCGAATTATGATGGTTCGTAATATCAATAATTATTTGTTTTATTTCATCGAGATCGAAATCAAATGTTTTGATGAACCAACTGAGCATATCATACTGATAATAAAAGCATAAAGTGATAAACAACTCGAATGTTATATCAGATTTTCGTATATTGAATTCTGCAAACTTTGACCATATTGCGCGTAATATCTTTTTCATATCATCCGCATATTATGTTTAATAATTTTGATCTATTGTAGGTGCATGTGTCGCGGATATGGTGTAAAAGTCGATTAAAAATACATTATTAAATGCGCGCGATGAACATAAGAGCGGAATTGTTAAACACATTTTTTAAATATTTTTTTAAAAAGGTATAATCAATTTTTTATGTGGATCGAGCCTCATAAAAAAATAATATTATATATCGAATATATAATTGCAATCCAATGTATCAAACGTTTCTTTATTGACCTCCTCGAACATTTTTTTCTTTTATCTTCAACATTTAATGTAACAATATATTTATTTTGCATCCATATACAGGCTATGAGTAGATAATACGAATTATGAGCATATTCATCGGGATTTTCATACGTAGATTTCAATATAAGTATATATTCCATAATTTTTGGTCTATTAATTTCATATCGTTTAATAACCCAATCAATTATATTAAATTTATTATATATAAATATGTCTATGATAATTGGAATATTTATTTCTGACATTTTAATATTAAAAATACCGGAATATATCTTGATCATATTGAATGAATTTATACGATCATTATTTCTGTTATTAATTAACAGAAATAATATAAAACTTCTATAAAAATTTATAATCATATCTGTTTCATTGATGTAATAAAGTATCTCAAACTTTTTATATTTGATACATTCGCAGATGAACCCACTTGTACAACAATTAACCTTATCAATATAATAATTTGTGTATCTTTTAAACATGATTAAATCAGAATTTTTTGCAATACTTTCCATCATATACATCATGCATACAGTTTTAGGAAATTTATGTTCGACTATTCCACTCTGAGATAATTCCACAATTAGCTCGAATCGTTCAAATATTTGAGAATTTTCGAGTATATCAATCAATTTTTATCAAATTTGATAACATGTATAGCGTCAATAATTTCATCAAGATATAGTTTATTATTTGTCCGAATAGCATATAATATATTTTCTTTATATTTTTTGATTTTTTGTTTTATAATGTATTTGGCATTTATAGAATTGAATTCCATTTCTTAATTTGTTATCATGAAAGTATTTTTCAATCTTTTAGATGAAAGCGCCATTGTGTTTAAAAAGTCGATTATACATTCTTATACCTATGTTCTCAATCATTAATTTTTTTTGTCTCGGCACTGATAATGCATTAATATATTTATTTAATAATAATATATATCCTATCTCGAACTGTTTACCGCGACACGATTCAGGTATCGAATTATGATGGTTCGTAATATCAATAATTATTTGTTTTATTTCATCGAGATCGAAATCAAATGTTTTGATGAACCAACTGAGCATATCATACTGATAATAAAAGCATAAAGTGATAAACAACTCGAATGTTATATCAGATTTTCGTATATTGAATTCTCTGCAAACTTTGACCATATTGCGCGTAATATCTTTTTCATATTATCCGCATATTATGTTTAATAATTTTGATCTATTGTAGGTGCATGTGTCGCGGATATGGTGTAAAAGTCGATTAAAAATACATTATTAAATGCGCGCGATGAACATAAGAGCGGAATTGTTAAACACATTTTTTAAATATTTTTTTAAAAAGGTATAATCAATTTTTTATGTGGATCGAGCCTCATAAAAAAATAATATTATATATCGAATATATAATTGCAATCCAATGTATCAAACGTTTCTTTATTGACCTCCTCGAACATTTTTTTCTTTTGATCTTCAACATTTAATGTAACAATATATTTATTTTGCATCCATATACAGGCTATGAGTAGATAATACGAATTATGAGCATATTCATCGGGATTTTCATACGTAGATTTCAATATAAGTATATATTCCATAATTTTTGGTCTATTAATTTCATATCGTTTAATAACCCAATCAATTATATTAAATTTATTATATATAAATATGTCTATGATAATTGGAATATTTATTTCTGACATTTTAATATTAAAAATACCGGAATATATCTTGATCATATTTAATGAATTTATACTATCATTATTTCTGTTATTAATTAACAGAAATAATATAAAACTTCTATAAAAATTTATAATCATATCTGTTTCATTGATGTAATAAAGTATCTCAAACTTTTTATATTTGATACATTCGCAGATGAACCCACTTGTACAACAATTAACCTTATCAATATAATAATTTGTGTATCTTTTAAACATGATTAAATCAGAATTTTTTGCAATACTTTCCATCATATACATCATGCATACAGTTTCAGGAAATTTATGTTCGACTATTCCACTCTGAGATAATTCCACAAATAGCTCGAATCGTTCAGATTTGAGAATTTTCGAGTATATCAATCAATTTTTATCAAATTTGATAACATGTATAGCGTCAGTAATTTCATCAAGATATAGTTTATTATTTGT
This sequence comes from Hydra vulgaris, assembly GCF_038396675.1. Classification (NCBI taxonomy): domain Eukaryota; kingdom Metazoa; phylum Cnidaria; class Hydrozoa; order Anthoathecata; family Hydridae; genus Hydra; species Hydra vulgaris. The sequence continues at coordinate 86,825,997 of NC_088931.1, forward strand.
CCGAATAGCATATAATATATTTTCTTTATATTTTTTGATTTTTTGTTTTATAATGTATTTGGCATTTATAGAATTGAATTCCATTTCTTAATTTGTTATCATGAAAGTATTTTTCAATCTTTTAGATGAAAGCGCCATTGTGTTTAAAAATTCGATTATACATTCTTATACCTATGTTCTCAATCATTAATTTTTTTTGTCTCGGTACTGATAATGCATTAATATATTTATTTAATAATAATATATATCCTATCTCGAACTGTTTACCGCGACACGATTCAGGTATCGAATTATGATGGTTCGTAATATCAATAATTATTTGTTTTATTTCATCGAGATCGAAATCAAATGTTTTGATGAACCAACTGAGCATATCATACTGATAATAAAAGCATAAAGTGATAAACAACTCGAATGTTATATCAGATTTTCGTATATTGAATTCTCTGCAAACTTTGACCATATTGCGCGTAATATCTTTTTCATATCATCCGCATATTATGTTTAATAATTTTGATCTATTGTAGGTGCATGTGTCGCGAATATGGTGTAAAAGTCGATTAAAAATACATTATTAAATGCGCGCGATGAACATAAGAGCGGAATTGTTAAACACATTTTTTAAATATTTTTTTAAAAAGGTATAATCAATTTTTTATGTGGATCGAGCCTCATAAAAAAATAATATTATATATCGAATATATAATTGCAATCCAATGTATCAAACGTTTCTTTATTGACCTCCTCGAACATTTTTTTCTTTTGATCTTCAACATTTAATGTAACAATATATTTATTTTGCATCCATATACAGGCTATGAGTAGATAATACGAATTATGAGCATATTCATCGGGATTTTCATACGTAGATTTCAATATAAGTATATATTCCATAATTTTTGGTCTATTAATTTCATATCGTTTAATAACCCAATCAATTATATTAAATTTATTATATATAAATATGTCTATGATAATTGGAATATTTATTTCTGACATTTTAATATTAAAAATACCGGAATATATCTTGATCATATTAAATGAATTTATACGATCATTATTTCTGTTATTAATTAACAGAAATAATATAAAACTTCTATAAAAATTTATAATCATATCTGTTTCATTGATGTAATAAAGTATCTCAAACTTTTTATATTTGATACATTCGCAGATGATCCGACTTGTACAACAATTAACCTTATCAATATAATAATTTGTGTATCTTTTAAACATGATTAAATCAGAATTTTTTGCAATACTTTCCATCATATACATCATGCATACAGTTTTAGGAAATTTATGTTCGACTATTCCACTCTGAGATAATTCCACAATTAGCTCGAATCGTTCAAATATTTTCTTTATATTTTTTGATTTTTTGTTTTATAATGTATTTGGCATTTATAGAATTGAATTCCATTTCTTAATTTGTTATCATGAAAGTATTTTTCAATCTTTTAGATGAAAGCGCCATTGTGTTTAAAAATTCGATTATACATTCTTATACCTATGTTCTCAATCATTAATTTTTTTTGTCTCGGCACTGATAATGCATTAATATATTTATTTAATAATAATATATATCCTATCTCGAACTGTTTACCGCGACACGATTCAGGTATCGAATTATGATGGTTCGTAATATCAATAATTATTTGTTTTATTTCATCGAGATCGAAATCAAATGTTTTGATGAACCAACTGAGCATATCATACTGATAATAAAAGCATAAAGTGATAAACAACTCGAATGTTATATCAGATTTTCGTATATTGAATTCTCTGCAAACTTTGACCATATTGCGCGTAATATCTTTTTCATATTATCCGCATATTATGTTTAATAACTTTGATCTATTGTAGGTGCATGTGTCGCGGATATGGTGTAAAAGTCGATTAAAAATACATTATTAAATGCGCGCGATGAACATAAGAGCGGAATTGTTAAACACATTTTTTAAATATTTTTTTAAAAAGGTATAATCAATTTTTTATGTGGATCGAGCCTCATAAAAAAATAATATTATATATCGAATATATAATTGCAATCCAATGTATCAAACGTTTCTTTATTGACCTCCTCGAACATTTTTTTCTTTTGATCTTCAACATTTAATGTAACAATATATTTATTTTGCATCCATATACAGGCTATGAGTAGATAATACGAATTATGAGCATATTCATCGGGATTTTCATACGTAGATTTCAATATAAGTATATATTCCATATTTTTTGGTCTATTAATTTCATATCGATTAATAACCCAATCACTTATATTAAATTTATTATATATAAATATGTCTATGATAATTGGAATATTTATTTCTGACATTTTAATATTAAAAATACCGGAATATATCTTGATCATATTTAATGAATTTATACGATCATTATTTCTGTTATTAATTAACAGAAATAATATAAAACTTCTATAAAAATTTATAATCATATCTGTTTCATTTATGTAATAAAGTATCTCAAACTTTTTATATTTGATACATTCGCAGATGAACCCACTTGTACAACAATTAACCTTATCAATATAATAATTTGTGTATCTTTTAAACATGATTAAATTAGAATTTTTTGCAATACTTTCCATCATATACATCATGCATACAGTTTTAGGAAATTTATGTTCGACTATTCCACTCTGAGATATTCTACAATTAGCTCGAATCGTTCAAATATTTGAGAATTTTCGAGTATATCAATCAATTTTTATCGAATTTTATAACATGTATAGCGTCAATAATTTCATCAAGATATAGTTTATTATTTGTCCGAATAGCATATAATATATTTTCTTTATATTTTTTGATTTTTTGTTTTATAATGTATTTGGCATTTATAGAATTGAATTCCATTTCTTAATTTGTTATCATGAAAGTATTTTTCAATCTTTTAGATGAAAGCGCCATTGTGTTTAAAAATTCGATTAAACATTCTTATACCTATGTTCTCAATCATTAATTTTTTTTGTCTCGGCACTGATAATGCATTAATATATTTATTTAATAATAATATATATCCTATCTCGAACTGTTTACCGCGACACGATTCAGGTATCGAATTATGATGGTTCGTAATATCAATAATTATTTGTTTTATTTCATCGAGATCGAAATCAAATGTTTTGATGAACCAACTGAGCATATCATACTGATAATAAAAGCATAAAGTGATAAACAACTCGAATGTTATATCAGATTTTCGTATATTGAACTCTCTGCAAACTTTGACCATATTGCGCGTAATATCTTTTTCATATTATCCGCATATTATGTTTAATAATTTTGATCTATTGTAGGTGCATGTGTCGCGGATATGGTGTAAAAGTCGATTAAAAATACATTATTAAATGCGCGCGATGAACATAAGAGCGGAATTGTTAAACACATTTTTTAAATATTTTTTTAAAAAGGTATAATCAATTTTTTATGTGGATCGAGCCTCATAAAAAAATAATATTATATATCGAATATATAATTGCAATCCAATGTATCAAACGTTTCTTTCATTGACCTCCTCGAACATTTTTTTCTTTTGATCTTCAACATTTAATGTAACAATATATTTATTTTGCATCCATATACAGGCTATGAGTAGATAATACGAATTATGAGCATATTCATCGGGATTTTCATACGTAGATTTCAATATAAGTATATATTCCATATTTTTTGGTCTATTAATTTCATATCGATTAATAACCCAATCACTTATATTAAATTTATTATATATAAATATGTCTATAATAATTGGAATATTTATTTCTGACATTTTAATATTAAAAATACCGGAATATATCTTGATCATATTGAATGAATTTATACGATCATTATTTCTGTTATTAATTAACAGAAATAATATAAAACTTCTATAAAAATTTATAATCATATCTGTTTCATTGATGTAATAAAGTATCTCAAACTTTTTATATTTGATACATTCGCAGATGAACCCACTTGTACAACAATTAACCTTATCAATATAATAATTTGTGTATCTTTTAAACATGATTAAATTAGAATTTTTTGCAATACTTTCCATCATATACATCATGCATACAGTTTTAGGAAATTTATGTTCGACTATTCCACTCTGAGATAATTCCACAATTAGCTCGAATCGTTCAAATATTTGAGAATTTTCGAGTATATCAATCAATTTTTATCAAATTTGATAACATGTATAGCGTCAATAATTTCATCAAGATATAGTTTATTATTTGTCCGAATAGCATATAATATATTTTCTTTATATTTTTTGATTTTTTGTTTTATAATGTATTTGGCATTTATAGAATTGAATTCCATTTCTTAATTTGTTATCATGAAAGTATTTTTCAATCTTTTAAATGAAAGCGCCATTGTGTTTAAAAATTCGATTATACATTCTTATACCTATGTTCTCAATCATTAATTTTTTTTGTCTCGGCACTGATAATGCATTAATATATTTATTTAATAATAATATATATCCTATCTCGAACTGTTTACCGCGACACGATTCAGGTATCGAATTATGATGGTTCGTAATATCAATAATTATTTGTTTTATTTCATCGAGATCGAAATCAAATGTTTTGATGAACCAACTGAGCATATCATACTGATAATAAAAGCATAAAGTGATAAACAACTCGAATGTTATATCAGATTTTCGTATATTGAATTCTCTGCAAACTTTGACCATATTGCGCGTAATATCTTTTTCATATTATCCGCATATTATGTTTAATAATTTTGATCTATTGTAGGTGCATGTGTCGCGGATATGGTGTAAAAGTCGATTAAAAATACATTATTAAATGCGCGCGATGAACATAAGAGCGGAATTGTTAAACACATTTTTTAAATATTTTTTTAAAAAGGTATAATCAATTTTTTATGTGGATCGAGCCTCATAAAAAAATAATATTATATATCGAATATATAATTGCAATCCAATGTATCAAACGTTTGATCACTTCCTCGAACATTTTTTTCTTTTGATCTTCAACATTTAATGTAACAATATATTTATTTTGCATCCATATACAGGCTCTGAGTAGATAATACGAATTATGAGCATATTCATCGGGATTTTCATACGTAGATTTCAATATAAGTATATATTCCATATTTTTTGGTCTATTAATTTCATATCGATTAATAACCCAATCACTTATATTAAATTTATTATATATAAATATGTCTATGATAATTGGAATATTTATTTCTGACATTTTAATATTAAAAATACCGGAATATATCTTGATCATATTTAATGAATTTATACGATCATTATTTCTGTTATTAATTAACAGAAATAATATAAAACTTCTATAAAAATTTATAATCATATCTGTTTCATTGATGTAATAAAGTATCTCAAACTTTTTATATTTGATACATTCGCAGATGAACCCACTTGTACAACAATTAACCTCATCAATATAATAATTTGTGTATCTTTTAAACATGATTAAATCAGAATTTTTTGCAATACTTTCCATCATATACATCATGCATACAGTTTTAGGAAATTTATGTTCGACTATTCCACTCTGAGATAATTCCATAATTAGCTCGAATCGTTCAAATATTTGAGAATTTTCGAGTATATCAATCAATTTTTATCAAATTTGATAACATGTATAGCGTCAATAATTTCATCAAGATATAGTTTATTATTTGTCCGAATAGCATATAATATATTTTCTTTATATTTTTTGATTTTTTGTTTTATAATGTATTTGGCATTTATAGAATTGAATTCCATTTCTTAATTTGTTATCATGAAAGTATTTTTCAATCTTTTAGATGAAAGCGCCATTGTGTTTAAAAATTCGATTATACATTCTTATACCTATGTTCTCAATCATTAATTTTTTTTGTCTCGGCATTGATAATGCATTAATATATTTATTTAATAATAATATATATCCTATCTCGAACTGTTTACCGCGACACGATTCAGGTATCGAATTATGATGGTTCGTAATATCAATAATTATTTGTTTTATTTCATCGAGATCGAAATCAAATGTTTTGATTAACCAACTGAGCATATCATACTGATAATAAAAGCATAAAGTGATAAACAACTCGAATGTTATATCAGATTTTCGTATATTGAATTCTCTGCAAACTTTGACCATATTGCGCGTAATATCTTTTTCATATTATCCGCATATTATGTTTAATAATTTTGATCTATTGTAGGTGCATGTGTCGCGGATATGGTGTAAAAGTCGATTAAAAATACATTATTAAATGCGCGCGATGAACATAAGAGCGGAATTGTTAAACACATTTTTTAAATATTTTTTTAAAAAGGTATAATCAATTTTTTATGTGGATCGAGCCTCATAAAAAAATAATATTATATATCGAATATATAATTGCAATCCAATGTATCAAACGTTTCTTTATTGACCTCCTCGAACATTTTTTTCTTTTGATCTTCAACATTTAATGTAACAATATATTTATTTTGCATCCATATACAGGCTCTGAGTAGATAATACGAATTATGAGCATATTCATCGGGATTTTCATACGTAGATTTCAATATAAGTATATATTCCATAATTTTTGGTCTATTAATTTCATATCGTTTAATAACCCAATCAATTATATTAAATTTATTATATATAAATATGTCTATGATAATTGGAATATTTATTTCTGACATTTTAATATTAAAAATATCGGAATATATCTTGATCATATTTAATGAATTTATACGATCATTATTTCTGTTATTAATTAACAGAAATAATATAAAACTTCTATAAAAATTTATAATCATATCTGTTTCATTGATGTAATAAAGTATCTCAAACTTTTTATATTTGATACATTCGCAGATGAACCCACTTGTACAACAATTAACCTTATCAATATAATAATTTGTGTATCTTTTAAACATGATTAAATCAGAATTTTTTGCAATACTTTCCATCATATACATCATGCATACAGTTTTAGGAAATTTATGTTCGACTATTCCACTCTGAGATAATTCCACAATTAGCTCGAATCGTTCAAATATTTGAGAATTTTCGAGTATATCAATCAATTTTTATCAAATTTGATAACATGTATAGCGTCAATAATTTCATCAAGATATAGTTTATTATTTGTCCGAATAGCATATAATATATTTTCTTTATATTTTTTGATTTTTTGTTTTATAATGTATTTGGCATTTATAGAATTGAATTCCATTTCTTAATTTGTTATCATGAAAGTATTTTTCAATCTTTTAGATGAAAGCGCCATTGTGTTTAAAAATTCGATTATACATTCTTATACCTATGTTCTCAATCATTAATTTTTTTTGTTCCGGCACTGATAATGCATTAATATATTTATTTAATAATAATATATATCCTATCTCGAACTGTTTACCGCGACACGATTCAGGTATCGAATTATGATGGTTCGTAATATCAATAATTATTTGTTTTATTTCATCGAGATCGAAATCAAATGTTTTGATGAACCAACTGAGCATATCATACTGATAATAAAAGCATAAAGTGATAAACAACTCGAATGTTATATCAGATTTTCGTATATTGAATTCTCTGCAAACTTTGACCATATTGCGCGTAATATCTTTTTCATATTATCCGCATATTATGTTTAATAATTTTGATCTATTGTAGGTGCATGTGTCGCGGATATGGTGTAAAAGTCGATTAAAAATACATTATTAAATGCGCGCGATGAACATAAGAGCGGAATTGTTAAACACATTTTTTAAATATTTTTTTAAAAAGGTATAATCAATTTTTTATGTGGATCGAGCCTCATAAAAAAATAATATTATATATCGAATATATAATTGCAATCCAATGTATCAAACGTTTCTTTATTGACCTCCTCGAACATTTTTTTCTTTTGATCTTCAACATTTAATGTAACAATATATTTATTTTGCATCCATATACAGGCTATGAGTAGATAATACGAATTATGAGCATATTCATCGGGATTTTCATACGTAGATTTCAATATAAGTATATATTCCATAATTTTTGGTCTATTAATTTCATATCGTTTAATAACCCAATCAATTATATTAAATTTATTATATATAAATATGTCTATGATAATTGGAATATTTATTTCTGACATTTTAATATTAAAAATACCGGAATATATCTTGATCATATTTAATGAATTTATACGATCATTATTTCTGTTATTAATTAACAGAAATAATATAAAACTTCTATAAAAATTTATAATCATATCTGTTTCATTGATGTAATAAAGTATCTCAAACTTTTTATATTTGATACATTCGCAGATGAACCCACTTGTACAACAATTAACCTTATCAATATAATAATTTGTGTATCTTTTAAACATGATTAAATCAGAATTTTTTGCAATACTTTCCATCATATACATCATGCATACAGTTTTAGGAAATTTATGTTCGACTATTCCACTCTGAGATAATTCCACAAATAGCTCGAATCGTTCAAATATTTGAGAATTTTCGAGTATATCAATCAATTTTTATCAAATTTGATAACATGTATAGCGTCAATAATTTCATCAAGATATAGTTTATTATTTGTCCGAATAGCATATAATATATTTTCTTTATATTTTTTGATTTTTTGTTTTATAATGTATTTGGCATTTATAGAATTGAATTCCATTTCTTAATTTGTTATCATGAAAGTATTTTTCAATCTTTTAGATGAAAGCGCCATTGTGTTTAAAAATTCGATTATACATTCTTATACCTATGTTCTCAATCATTAATTTTTTTTGTCTCGGCACTGATAATGCATTAATATATTTATTTAATAATAATATATATCCTATCTCGAACTGTTTACCGCGACACGATTCAGGTATCGAATTATGATGGTTCGTAATATCAATAATTATTTGTTTTATTTCATCGAGATCGAAATCAAATGTTTTGATGAACCAACTGAGCATATCATACTGATAATAAAAGCATAAAGTGATAAACAACTCGAATGTTATATCAGATTTTCGTATATTGAATTCTCTGCAAACTTTGACCATATTGCGCGTAATATCTTTTTCATATTATCCGCATATTATGTTTAATAATTTTGATCTATTGTAGGTGCATGTGTCGCGGATATGGTGTAAAAGTCGATTAAAAATACATTATTAAATGCGCGCGCGATGAACATAAGAGCGGAATTGTTAAACACATTTTTTAAATATTTTTTTAAAAAGGTATAATCAATTTTTTATGTGGATCGAGCCTCATAAAAAAATAATATTAGATATCGAATATATAATTGCAATCCAATGTATCAAACGTTTCTTTATTGACCTCCTCGAACATTTTTTTCTTTTGATCTTCTACATTTAATGTAACAATATATTTATTTTGCATCCATATACAGGCTATGAGTAGATAATACGAATTATGAGCATATTCATCGGGATTTTCATACGTAGATTTCAATATAAGTATATATTCCATAATTTTTGGTCTATTAATTTCATATCGTTTAATAACCCAATCAATTATATTAAATTTATTATATATAAATATGTCTATGATAATTGGAATAATTATTTCTGACATTTTAATATTAAAAATACCGGAATATATCTTGATCATATTTAAAGAATTTATACGATCATTATTTCTGTTATTAATTAACAGAAATAATATAAAACTTCTATAAAAATTTATAATCATATCTGTTTCATTTATGTAATAAAGTATCTCAAACTTTTTATATTTGATACATTCGCAGATGAACCCAATTGTACAACAATTAACCTTATCAATATAATAATTTGTGTATCTTTTAAACATGATTAAATCAGAATTTTTTGCAATACTTTCCATCATATACATCATGCATACAGTTTTAGGAAATTTATGTTCGACTATTTTACTCTGAGATAATTCCACAATTAGCTCGAATCGTTCAAATATTTGAGAATTTTCGAGTATATCAATCAATTCGTCGACTTTGATAACATGTATAGCGTCAATAATTTCATCAAGATATAGTTTATTATTTGTCCGAATAGCATATAATATATTTTCTTTATATTTTTTGATTTTTTGTTTTATAATGTATTTGGCATTTATAGAATTGAATTCCATTTCTTAATTTGTTATCATGAAAGTATTTTTCAATCTTTTAGATGAAAGCGCCATTGTGTTTAAAAATTCGATTATACATTCTTATACCTATGTTCTCAATCATTAATTTTTTTTGTCTCGGCACTGATAATGCATTAATATATTTATTTAATAATAATATATATCCTATCTCGAACTGTTTACCGCGACACGATTCAGGTATCGAATTATGATGGTTCGTAATATCAATAATTATTTGTTTTATTTCATCGAGATCGAAATCAAATGTTTTGATGAACCAACTGAGCATATCATACTGATAATAAAAGCATAAAGTGATAAACAACTCGAATGTTATATCAGATTTTCGTATATTGAATTCTCTGCAAACTTTGACCATATTGCGCGTAATATCTTTTTCATATTATCCGCATATTATGTTTAATAATTTTGATCTATTGTAGGTGCATGTGTCGCGGATATGGTGTAAAAGTCGATTAAAAATACATTATTAAATGCGCGCGATGAACATAAGAGCGGAATTGTTAAACACATTTTTTAAATATTTTTTTAAAAAGGTATAATCAATTTTTTATGTGGATCGAGCCTCATAAAAAAATAATATTATATATCGAATATATAATTGCAATCCAATGTATCAAACGTTTCTTTATTGACCTCCTCGAACATTTTTTTCTTTTGATCTTCAACATTTAATGTAACAATATATTTATTTTGCATCCATATACAGGCTCTGAGTAGATAATACGAATTATGAGCATATTCATCGGGATTTTCATACGTAGATTTCAATATAAGTATATATTCCATAATTTTTGGTTCAATTTCAATTCAATACCACGTTACATCAAAGTTAATCACACACAAATGTCAGGACGAAGATTCAATTACATTAACAGTCACAAATTTGCATATTTTCACTAATATCAAATGAACTCAGGATCATTGTGAATCAATGGACCAGAAGATATAAAATTTTTCATAAAGAGTTATAAACCATATCTGTTCATGTCGATGTAGTATCTCAAGCCTTTAATATCCAACATCACACTAGTCAGTTGCAAAACATATGAATGGATTATATTTAATATAGAGGAATTTGCTGTGAGAATTTTTTTACTGAAATATGTTAAAATTAAGAATTCTTTGAATAATACTTATCATTCATATGCACATCAGTCACAAAGTCTGAAATCAGTATGTTTTATTATTTCACTTGATAATTTAATCAACAACCAACTTCAACCGAAATATTTTCAATATTTTTCAGTATTTTAATTTTTAATTTTTATAGTATAGCGCCAGTAATTTCATCAAGATATAGTTTATTATTTGTCCGAATAGCATATAATATATTTTCTTTACTTTTTTTGATTTTTTGTTTTATAATGTATTTGGCATTTATAGAATTGAATTCCATTTCTTAATTTGTTATCATGAAAGTATTTTTCAATCTTTTAAATGAAAGCGCCATTGTGTTTAAAAATTCGATTATACATTCTTATACCTATGTTCTCAATCATTAATTTTTTTTGTCTCGGCACTGATAATGCATTAATATATTTATTTAATAATAATATATATCCTATCTCGAACTGTTTACCGCGACACGATTCAGGTATCGAATTATGATGGTTCGTAATATCAATAATTATTTGTTTTATTTCATCGAGATCGAAATCAAATGTTTTGATGAACCAACGAGCATATCATACTGATAATAAAAGCATAAAGTGATAAACAACTCGAAATGTTATATCAGATTTTCGTATATTGAATTCTCTGCAAACTTTGACCATATTGCGCGTAATATCTTTTTCATTATCCGGATCATGTTTAATAGTTCGACTTTATTGTAGCCATGTTGATATACGGTGAAGTTGATTAAAATAAATTACACACACGCCACACACAAAACGCACATGCCAGTTGATCTCTGTTCCACGAACTGAGAAATCATTATATATATGTATATATATCATCATCAAACCATTCATAGATATAGATTCAATAGTTTTGTCATTAATTTTCATACTGTTTATATGAATCAATTATATGTCATCAGATAGAACAGGAAATTTATAGGTGATAATTGTAGATTTATCTACATCAATATTAAAATCAACATAGGTTGATCAATTTAATGTATTCTTATACCATCATTGCTGCTATTAATAATAATATAAAACTTCTATCATTTACTAGAAACATCGAGCTTTCATATTTAAATAAACATCAGAATACTACATATATAGTTACTAGGCAAAAGCATGAAACTCGCCAATTCAACAAAAAGATGTCTGGATCTTTTAAACATGATTAAATCAGAATTTTTTGCAATACTTTCCATCATATACATCATGCATACAGTTTTAGGAAATTTATGTTCAACTATTCCACTCTGAGATAATTCCACAAAATAGCTCGAATCGTTCAAATATTTGAGAATTTTCGAGTATATCAATCAATTTTTATCAAATTTGATAACATGTATAGCGTCAATAATTTCATCAAGATATAGTTTATTATTTGTCCGAATAGCATATAATATATTTTCTTTATATTTTTTGATTTTTTGTTTTATAATGTATTTGGCATTTATAGAATTGAATTCCATTTCTTAATTTGTTATCATGAAAGTATTTTTCAATCTTTTAGATGAAAGCGCCATTGTGTTTTAAATTTATTATAATTTGCAATGTCTTATATCTAATTCATTAGTTGAATTTTTTTTGTCTTCGTATGCCATAATCAATTAGCATATTTATTTATATATATATATATATCTCATCTCGACGAGTTTACGGCGACACGATTCAGGTATCGAATTATGATGGTTCGTAATATCAATAATTATTTGTTTTATTTCATCGAGATCGAAATCAAATGTTTTGATGAACCAACTGAGCATATCATACTGATAATAAAAGCATAAAGTGATAAACAACTGACGTTATATCAGATTTTTGTATATTGAATTCTCTGCAAACTTTGACCATATTGCGCGTAATATCTTTTTCATATTATCCGCATATTATGTTTAATAATTTTGATCTATTGTAGGTGCATGTGTCGCGGATATGGTGTAAAAGTCGATTAAAAATACATTATTAAATGCGCGCGATGAACATAAGAGCGGAATTGTTAAACACATTTTTTAAATATTTTTTTAAAAAGGTATAATCAATTTTTTATGTGGATCGAGCCTCATAAAAAAATAATATTAGATATCGAATATATAATTGCAATCCAATGTATCAAACGTTTCTTTATTGACCTCCTCGAACATTTTTTTCTTTTGATCTTCTACATTTAATGTAACAATATATTTATTTTGCATCCATATACAGGCTATGAGTAGATAATACGAATTATGAGCATATTCATCGGGATTTTCATACGTAGATTTCAATATAAGTATATATTCCATAATTTTTGGTCTATTAATTTCATATCGTTTAATAACCCAATCAATTATATTAAATTTATTATATATAAATATGTCTATGATAATTGGAATATTTATTTCTGACATTTTAATATTAAAAATACCGGAATATATCTTGATCATAAATAAAGAATTTATACGATCATTATTTCTGTTATTAATTAACAGAAATAATATAAAACTTCTATAAAAATTTATAATCATATCTGTTTCATTTATGTAATAAAGTATCTCAAACTTTTTATATTTGATACATTCGCAGATGAACCCACTTGTACAACAATTAACCTTATCAATATAATAATTTGTGTATCTTTTAAACATGATTAAATCAGAATTTTTTGCAATACTTTCCATCATATACATCATGCATACAGTTTTAGGAAATTTATGTTCGACTATTTTACTCTGAGATAATTCCACAATTAGCTCGAATCGTTCAAATATTTGAGAATTTTCGAGTATATCAATCAATTCGTCGACTTTGATAACATGTATAGCGTCAATAATTTCATCAAGATATAGTTTATTATTTGTCCGAATAGCATATAATATATTTTCTTTATATTTTTTGATTTTTTGTTTTATAATGTATTTGGCATTTATAGAATTGAATTCCATTTCTTAATTTGTTATCATGAAAGTATTTTTCAATCTTTTAGATGAAAGCGCCATTGTGTTTAAAAATTCGATTATACATTCTTATACCTATGTTCTCAATCATTAATTTTTTTTGTCTCGGCACTGATAATGCATTAATATATTTATTTAATAATAATATATATCCTATCTCGAACTGTTTACCGCGACACGATTCAGGTATCGAATTATGATGGTTCGTAATATCAATAATTATTTGTTTTATTTCATCGAGATCGAAATCAAATGTTTTGATGAACCAACTGAGCATATCATACTGATAATAAAAGCATAAAGTGATAAACAACTCGAATGTTATATCAGATTTTCGTATATTGAATTCTCTGCAAACTTTGACCATATTGCGCGTAATATCTTTTTCATATTATCCGCATATTATGTTTAATAATTTTGATCTATTGTAGGTGCATGTGTCGCGGATATGGTGTAAAAGTCGATTAAAAATACATTATTAAATGCGCGCGATGAACATAAGAGCGGAATTGTTAAACACATTTTTTAAATATTTTTTTAAAAAGGTATAATCAATTTTTAATGTGGATCGAGCCTCATAAAAAAATAATATTATATATCGAATATATAATTGCAATCCAATGTATCAAACGTTTCTTTATTGACCTCCTCGAACATTTTTTTCTTTTGATCTTCAACATTTAATGTAACAATATATTTATTTTGCATCCATATACAGGCTCTGAGTAGATAATACGAATTATGAGCATATTCATCGGGATTTTCATACGTAGATTTCAATATAAGTATATATTCCATAATTTTTGGTCTATTAATTTCATATCGTTTAATAACCCAATCAATTATATTAAAGTTATTATATATAAATATGTCTATGATAATTGGAATATTTATTTCTGACATTTTAATATTAAAAATACCGGAATATATCTTGATCATATTTAATGAATTTATACGATCATTATTTCTGTTATTAATTAACAGAAATAATATAAAACTTCTATAAAAATTTATAATCATATCTGTTTCATTGATGTAATAAAGTATCTCAAACTTTTTATATTTGATACATTCGCAGATGAACCCACTTGTACAACAATTAACCTTATCAATATAATAATTTGTGTATCTTTTAAACATGATTAAATCAGAATTTTTTGCAATACTTTCCATCATATACATCATGCATACAGTTTTAGGAAATTTATATGTTCGACTATTTTACTCTGAGATAATTCCACAATTAGCTCGAATCGTTCAAATATTTGAGAATTTTCGAGTATATCAATCAATTCGTCGACTTTGATAACATGTATAGCGTCAATAATTTCATCAAGATATAGTTTATTATTTGTCCGAATAGCATATAATATATTTTCTTTATATTTTTTGATTTTTTGTTTTTTAATGTATTTGGCATTTATAGAATTGAATTCCATTTCTTAATTTGTTATCATGAAAGTATTTTTCAATCTTTTAGATGAAAGCGCCATTGTGTTTAAAAATTCGATTATACATTCTTATACCTATGTTCTCAATCATTAATTTTTTTTGTCTCGGCACTGATAATGCATTAATATATTTATTTAATAATAATATATATCCTATCTCGAACTGTTTACCGCGACACGATTCAGGTATCGAATTATGATGGTTCGTAATATCAATAATTATTTGTTTTATTTCATCGAGATCGAAATCAAATGTTTTGATGAACCAACTGAGCATATCATACTGATAATAAAAGCATAAAGTGATAAACAACTCGAATGTTATATCAGATTTTCCTATATTGAATTCTCTGCAAACTTTGACCATATTGCGCGTAATATCTTTTTCATATTATCCGCATATTATGTTTAATAATTTTATCTTATTGTAGGTGCATGTGTCGCGGATATGGTGTAAAAGTCGATTAAAAATACATTATTAAATGCGCGCGATGAACATAAGAGCGGAATTGTTAAACACATTTTTTAAATATTTTTTTAAAAGGTATAATCAATTTTTTATGTGGATCGAGCCTCATAAAAAAATAATATTATATATCGAATATATAATTGCAATCCAATGTATCAAACGTTTCTTTATTGACCTCCTCGAACATTTTTTTCTTTTGATCTTCAACATTTAATGTAACAATATATTTATTTTGCATCCATATACAGGCTCTGAGTAGATAATACGAATTATGAGCATATTCATCGGGATTTTCATACGTAGATTTCAATATAAGTATATATTCCATAATTTTTGGTCTATTAATTTCATATCGTTTAATAACCCAATCAATTATATTAAAGTTATTATATATAATTATGTCTATGATAATTGGAATATTTATTTCTGACATTTTAATATTAAAAATATCTGAATATATCTTGATCATATTTAATGAATTTATACGATCATTATTTCTGTTATTAATTAACAGAAATAATATAAAACTTCTATAAAAATTTATAATCATATCTGTTTCATTGATGTAATAAAGTATCTCAAACTTTTTATATTTGATACATTCGCAGATGAACCCACTTGTACAACAATTAACCTTATCAATATAATAATTTGTGTATCTTTTAAACATGATTAAATCAGAATTTTTTGCAATACTTTCCATCATATACATCATGCATACAGTTTTAGGAAATTTATGTTCGACTATTTTACTCTGAGATAATTCCACAATTAGCTCGAATCGTTCAAATATTTGAGAATTTTCGAGTATATCAATCAATTCGTCGACTTTGATAACATGTATAGCGTCAATAATTTCATCAAGATATAGTTTATTATTTGTCCGAATAGCATATAATATATTTTCTTTATATTTTTTGATTTTTTGTTTTATAATGTATTTGGCATTTATAGAATTGAATTCCATTTCTTAATTTGTTATCATGAAAGTATTTTTCAATCTTTTAGATGAAAGCGCCATTGTGTTTAAAAAGTCGATTATACATTCTTATACCTATGTTCTCAATCATTAATTTTTTTTGTCTCGGCACTGATAATGCATTAATATATTTATTTAATAATAATATATATCCTATCTCGAACTGTTTACCGCGACACTATTAGGTATCGAATTATGATGGTTCGTAATATCAATAATTATTTGTTTTATTTCATCGAGATCGAAATCAAATGTTTTGATGAACCAACTGAGCATATCATACTGATAATAAAAGCATAAAGTGATAAACAACTCGAATGTTATATCAGATTTTCGTATATTGAATTCTCTGCAAACTTTGACCATATTGCGCGTAATATCTTTTTCATATTATCCGCATATTATGTTTAATAATTTTGATCTATTGTAGGTGCATGTGTCGCGGATATGGTGTAAAAGTCGATTAAAAATACATTATTAAATGCGCACGATGAACATAAGAGCGGAATTGTTAAACACATTTTTTAAATATTTTTTTAAAAAGGTATAATCAATTTTTTATGTGGATCGAGCTCTCATAAAAAAATAATATTATATATCGAATATATAATTGCAATCCAATGTATCAAACGTTTCTTTATTGACCTCCTCGAACATTTTTTTCTTTTGATCTTCAACATTTAATGTAACAATATATTTATTTTGCATCCATATACAGGCTATGAGTAGATAATACGAATTATGAGCATATTCATCGGGATTTTCATACGTAGATTTCAATATAAGTATATATTCCATAATTTTTGGTCTATTAATTTCATATCGTTTAATAACCCAATAAATTATATTAAATTTATTATATATAAATATGTCTATGATAATTGGAATATTTATTTCTGAAATTTTAATATTAAAAATACCGGAATATATCTTGATCATATTTAATGAATTTATACGATCATTATTTCTGTTATTAATTAACAGAAATAATATAAAACTTCTATAAAAATTTATAATCATATCTGTTTCATTGATGTAATAAAGTATCTCAAACTTTTTATATTTGATACATTCGCAGATGAACCCACTTGTACAACAATTAACCTTATCAATATAATAATTTGTGTATCTTTTAAACATGATTAAATCAGAATTTTTTGCAATACTTTCCATCATATACATCATGCATACAGTTTTAGGAAATTTATGTTCGACTATTTTACTCTGAGATAATTCCACAATTAGCTCGAATCGTTCAAATATTTGAGAATTTTCGAGTATATCAATCAATTCGTCGACTTTTGATAACATGTATAGCGTCAATAATTTCATCAAGATATAGTTTATTATTTGTCCGAATAGCATATAATATATTTTCTTTATATTTTTTGATTTTTTGTTTTATAATGTATTTGGCATTTATAGAATTGAATTCCATTTCTTAATTTGTTATCATGAAAGTATTTTTCAATCTTTTAGATGAAAGCGCCATTGTGTTTAAAAATTCGATTATACATTCTTATACCTATGTTCTCAATCATTAATTTTTTTTGTCTCGGCACTGATAATGCATTAATATATTTATTTAATAATAATATATATCCTATCTCGAACTGTTTACCGCGACACGATTCAGGTATCGAATTATGATGGTTCGTAATATCAATAATTATTTGTTTTATTTCATCGAGATCGAAATCAAATGTTTTGATGAACCAACTGAGCATATCATACTGATAATAAAAGCATAAAGTGATAAACAACTCGAATGTTATATCAGATTTTCGTATATTGAATTCTCTGCAAACTTTGACCATATTGCGCGTAATATCTTTTTCATATTATCCGCATATTATGTTTAATAATTTTGATCTATTGTAGGTGCATGTGTCGCGGATATGGTGTAAAAGTCGATTAAAAATACATTATTAAATGCGCGCGATGAACATAAGAGCGGAATTGTTAAACACATTTTTTAAATATTTTTTTAAAAAGGTATAATCAATTTTTTATGTGGATCGAGCCTCATAAAAAAATAATATTAGATATCGAATATATAATTGCAATCCAATGTATCAAACGTTTCTTTATTGACCTCCTCGAACATTTTTTTCTTTTGATCTTCAACATTTAATGTAACAATATATTTATTTTGCATCCATATACAGGCTATGAGTAGATAATACGAATTATGAGCATATTCATCGGGATTTTCATACGTAGATTTCAATATAAGTATATATTCCATAATTTTTGGTCTATTAATTTCATATCGTTTAATAACCCAATCAATTATATTAAATTTATTATATATAAATATGTCTATGATAATTGGAATATTTATTTCTGACATTTTAATATTAAAAATACCGGAATATATCTTGATCATATTTAATGAATTTATACGATCATTATTTCTGTTATTAATTAACAGAAATAATATAAAACTTCTATAAAAATTTATAATCATATCTGTTTCATTGATGTAATAAAGTATCTCAAACTTTTTATATTTGATACATTCGCAGATGAACCCACTTGTACAACAATTAACCTTATCAATATAATAATTTGTGTATCTTTTAAACATGATTAAATCAGAATTTTTTGCAATACTTTCCATCATATACATCATGCATACAGTTTTAGGAAATTTATGTTCGACTATTTTACTCTGAGATAATTCCACAATTAGCTCGAATCGTTCAAATATTTGAGAATTTTCGAGTATATCAATCAATTCGTCGACTTTGATAACATGTATAGCGTCAATAATTTCATCAAGATATAGTTTATTATTTGTCCGAATAGCATATAATATATTTTCTTTATATTTTTTGATTTTTTGTTTTTTAATGTATTTGGCATTTATAGAATTGAATTCCATTTCTTAATTTGTTATCATGAAAGTATTTTTCAATCTTTTAGATGAAAGCGCCATTGTGTTTAAAAATTCGATTATACATTCTTATACCTATGTTCTCAATCATTAATTTTTTTTGTCTCGGCACTGATAATGCATTAATATATTTATTTAATAATAATATATATCCTATCTCGAACTGTTTACCGCGACACGATTCAGGTATCGAATTATGATGGTTCGTAATATCAATAATTATTTGTTTTATTTCATCGAGATCGAAATCAAATGTTTTGATGAACCAACTGAGCATATCATACTGATAATAAAAGCATAAAGTGATAAACAACTCGAATGTTATATCAGATTTTCGTATATTGAATTCTCTGCAAACTTTGACCATATTGCGCGTAATATCTTTTTCATATTATCCGCATATTATGTTTAATAATTTTGATCTATTGTAGGTGCATGTGTCGCGGATATGGTGTAAAAGTCGATTAAAAATACATTATTAAATGCGCGCGATGAACATAAGAGCGGAATTGTTAAACACATTTTTTAAATATTTTTTTAAAAAGGTATAATCAATTTTTTATGTGGATCGAGCCTCATAAAAAAATAATATTATATATCGAATATATAATTGCAATCCAATGTATCAAACGTTTCTTTATTGACCTCCTCGAACATTTTTTTCTTTTGATCTTCAACATTTAATGTAACAATATATTTATTTTGCATCCATATACAGGCTATGAGTAGATAATACGAATTATGAGCATATTCATCGGGATTTTCATACGTAGATTTCAATATAAGTATATATTCCATAATTTTTGGTCTATTAATTTCATATCGTTTAATAACCCAATCAATTATATTAAATTTATTATATATAAATATGTCTATGATAATTGGAATATTTATTTCTGACATTTTAATATTAAAAATACCTGAATATATCTTGATCATATTTAATGAATTTATACGATCATTATTTCTGTTATTAATTAACAGAAATAATATAAAACTTCTATAAAAATTTATAATCATATCTGTTTCATTGATGTAATAAAGTATCTCAAACTTTTTATATTTGATACATTCGCAGATGAACCCACTTGTACAACAATTAACCTTATCAATATAATAATTTGTGTATCTTTTAAACATGATTAAATCAGAATTTTTTGCAATACTTTCCATCATATACATCATGCATACAGTTTTAGGAAATTTATGTTCGACTATTCCACTCTGAGATAATTCCACAATTAGCTCGAATCGTTCAAATATTTGAGAATTTTCGAGTATATCAATCAATTCGTCGAC
Organism: Hydra vulgaris; assembly: GCF_038396675.1. Lineage (NCBI taxonomy): Eukaryota > Metazoa > Cnidaria > Hydrozoa > Anthoathecata > Hydridae > Hydra > Hydra vulgaris. The sequence continues at coordinate 86,847,300 of NC_088931.1, forward strand.
TTTGATAACATGTATAGCGTCAATAATTTCATCAAGATATAGTTTATTATTTGTCCGAATAGCATATAATATATTTTCTTTATATTTTTTGATTTTTTGTTTTATAATGTATTTGGCATTTATAGAATTGAATTCCATTTCTTAATTTGTTATCATGAAAGTATTTTTCAATCTTTTAGATGAAAGCGCCATTGTGTTTAAAAAGTCGATTATACATTCTTATACCTATGTTCTCAATCATTAATTTTTTTTGTCTCGGCACTGATAATGCATTAATATATTTATTTAATAATAATATATATCCTATCTCGAACTGTTTACCGCGACACGATTCAGGTATCGAATTATGATGGTTCGTAATATCAATAATTATTTGTTTTATTTCATCGAGATCGAAATCAAATGTTTTGATGAACCAACTGAGCATATCATACTGATAATAAAAGCATAAAGTGATAAACAACTCGAATGTTATATCAGATTTTCGTATATTGAATTCTCTGCAAACTTTGACCATATTGCGCGTAATATCTTTTTCATATTATCCGCATATTATGTTTAATAATTTTGATCTATTGTAGGTGCATGTGTCGCGGATATGGTGTAAAAGTCGATTAAAAATACATTATTAAATGCGCACGATGAACATAAGAGCGGAATTGTTAAACACATTTTTTAAATATTTTTTTAAAAAGGTATAATCAATTTTTTATGTGGATCGAGCCTCATAAAAAAATAATATTATATATCGAATATATAATTGCAATCCAATGTATCAAACGTTTCTTTATTGACCTCCTCGAACATTTTTTTCTTTTGATCTTCAACATTTAATGTAACAATATATTTATTTTGCATCCATATACAGGCTATGAGTAGATAATACGAATTATGAGCATATTCATCGGGATTTTCATACGTAGATTTCAATATAAGTATATATTCCATAATTTTTGGTCTATTAATTTCATATCGTTTAATAACCCAATAAATTATATTAAATTTATTATATATAAATATGTCTATGATAATTGGAATATTTATTTCTGAAATTTTAATATTAAAAATACCGGAATATATCTTGATCATATTTAATGAATTTATACGATCATTATTTCTGTTATTAATTAACAGAAATAATATAAAACTTCTATAAAAATTTATAATCATATCTGTTTCATTGATGTAATAAAGTATCTCAAACTTTTTATATTTGATACATTCGCAGATGAACCCACTTGTACAACAATTAACCTTATCAATATAATAATTTGTGTATCTTTTAAACATGATTAAATCAGAATTTTTTGCAATACTTTCCATCATATACATCATGCATACAGTTTTAGGAAATTTATGTTCGACTATTTTACTCTGAGATAATTCCACAATTAGCTCGAATCGTTCAAATATTTGAGAATTTTCGAGTATATCAATCAATTCGTCGACTTTGATAACATGTATAGCGTCAATAATTTCATCAAGATATAGTTTATTATTTGTCCGAATAGCATATAATATATTTTCTTTATATTTTTTGAGTTTTTGTTTTTTAATGTATTTGGCATTTATAGAATTGAATTCCATTTCTTAATTTGTTATCATGAAAGTATTTTTCAATCTTTTAGATGAAAGCGCCATTGTGTTTAAAAATTCGATTATACATTCTTATACCTATGTTCTCAATCATTAATTTTTTTTGTCTCGGCACTGATAATGCATTAATATATTTATTTAATAATAATATATATCCTATCTCGAACTGTTTACCGCGACACGATTCAGGTATCGAATTATGATGGTTCGTAATATCAATAATTATTTGTTTTATTTCATCGAGATCGAAATCAAATGTTTTGATGAACCAACTGAGCATATCATACTGATAATAAAAGCATAAAGTGATAAACAACTCGAATGTTATATCAGATTTTCGTATATTGAATTCTCTGCAAACTTTGACCATATTGCGCGTAATATCTTTTTCATATTATCCGCATATTATGTTTAATAATTTTGATCTATTGTAGGTGCATGTGTCGCGGATATGGTGTAAAAGTCGATTAAAAATACATTATTAAATGCGCGCGATGAACATAAGAGCGGAATTGTTAAACACATTTTTTAAATATTTTTTTAAAAAGGTATAATCAATTTTTTATGTGGATCGAGCCTCATAAAAAAATAATATTAGATATCGAATATATAATTGCAATCCAATGTATCAAACGTTTCTTTATTGACCTCCTCGAACATTTTTTTCTTTTGATCTTCAACATTTAATGTAACAATATATTTATTTTGCATCCATATACAGGCTATGAGTAGATAATACGAATTATGAGCATATTCATCGGGATTTTCATACGTAGATTTCAATATAAGTATATATTCCATAATTTTTGGTCTATTAATTTCATATCGTTTAATAACCCAATAAATTATATTAAATTTATTATATATAAATATGTCTATGATAATTGGAATATTTATTTCTGACATTTTAATATTAAAAATACCGGAATATATCTTGATCATATTTAATGAATTTATACGATCATTATTTCTGTTATTAATTAACAGAAATAATATAAAACTTCTATAAAAATTTATAATCATATCTGTTTCATTGATGTAATAAAGTATCTCAAACTTTTTATATTTGATACATTCGCAGATGAACCCACTTGTACAACAATTAACCTTATCAATATAATAATTTGTGTATCTTTTAAACATGATTAAATCAGAATTTTTTGCAATACTTTCCATCATATACATCATGCATACAGTTTTAGGAAATTTATGTTCGACTATTTTACTCTGAGATAATTCCACAATTAGCTCGAATCGTTCAAATATTTGAGAATTTTCGAGTATATCAATCAATTCGTCGACTTTGATAACATGTATAGCGTCAATAATTTCATCAAGATATAGTTTATTATTTGTCCGAATAGCATATAATATATTTTCTTTATATTTTTTGATTTTTTGTTTTTTAATGTATTTGGCATTTATAGAATTGAATTCCATTTCTTAATTTGTTATCATGAAAGTATTTTTCAATCTTTTAGATGAAAGCGCCATTGTGTTTAAAAATTCGATTATACATTCTTATACCTATGTTCTCAATCATTAATTTTTTTTGTCTCGGCACTGATAATGCATTAATATATTTATTTAATAATAATATATATCCTATCTCGAACTGTTTACCGCGACACGATTCAGGTATCGAATTATGATGGTTCGTAATATCAATAATTATTTGTTTTATTTCATCGAGATCGAAATCAAATGTTTTGATGAACCAACTGAGCATATCATACTGATAATAAAAGCATAAAGTGATAAACAACTCGAATGTTATATCAGATTTTCGTATATTGAATTCTCTGCAAACTTTGACCATATTGCGCGTAATATCTTTTTCATATTATCCGCATATTATGTTTAATAATTTTGATCTATTGTAGGTGCATGTGTCGCGGATATGGTGTAAAAGTCGATTAAAAATACATTATTAAATGCGCGCGATGAACATAAGAGCGGAATTGTTAAACACATTTTTTAAATATTTTTTTAAAAAGGTATAATCAATTTTTTATGTGGATCGAGCCTCATAAAAAAATAATATTATATATCGAATATATAATTGCAATCCAATGTATCAAACGTTTCTTTATTGACCTCCTCGAACATTTTTTTCTTTTGATCTTCAACATTTAATGTAACAATATATTTATTTTGCATCCATATACAGGCTATGAGTAGATAATACGAATTATGAGCATATTCATCGGGATTTTCATACGTAGATTTCAATATAAGTATATATTCCATATTTTTTGGTCTATTAATTTCATATCGTTTAATAACCCAATCAATTATATTAAATTTATTATATATAAATATGTCTATGATAATTGGAATATTTATTTCTGACATTTTAATATTAAAAATACCTGAATATATCTTGATCATATTTAATGAATTTATACGATCATTATTTCTGTTATTAATTAACAGAAATAATATAAAACTTCTATAAAAATTTATAATCATATCTGTTTCATTGATGTAATAAAGTATCTCAAACTTTTTATATTTGATACATTCGCAGATGAACCCACTTGTACAACAATTAACCTTATCAATATAATAATTTGTGTATCTTTTAAACATGATTAAATCAGAATTTTTTGCAATACTTTCCATCATATACATCATGCATACAGTTTTAGGAAATTTATGTTCGACTATTCCACTCTGAGATAATTCCTCAATTAGCTCGAATCGTTCAAATATTTGAGAATTTTCGAGTATATCAATCAATTTGTCGACTTTGATAACATGTATAGCGTCAATAATTTCATCAAGATATAGTTTATTATTTGTCCGAATAGCATATAATATATTTTCTTTATATTTTTTGATTTTTTGTTTTATAATGTATTTGGCATTTATAGAATTGAATTCCATTTCTTAATTTGTTATCATGAAAGTATTTTTCAATCTTTTAGATGAAAGCGCCATTGTGTTTAAAAATTCGATTATACATTCTTATACCTATGTTCTCAATCATTAATTTTTTTTGTCTCGGCACTGATAATGCATTAATATATTTATTTAATAATAATATATATCCTATCTCGAACTGTTTTCCGCGACACGATTCAGGTATCGAATTATGATGGTTCGTAATATCAATAATTATTTGTTTTATTTCATCGAGATCGAAATCAAATGTTTTGATGAACCAACTGAGCATATCATACTGATAATAAAAGCATAAAGTGATAAACAACTCGAATGTTATATCAGATTTTCGTATATTGAATTCTCTGCAAACTTTGACCATATTGCGCGTAATATCTTTTTCATATTATCCGCATATTATGTTTAATAATTTTGATCTATTGTAGGTGCATGTGTCGCGGATATGGTGTAAAAGTCGATTAAAAATACATTATTAAATGCGCGCGATGAACATAAGAGCGGAATTGTTAAACACATTTTTTAAATATTTTTTTAAAAAGGTATAATCAATTTTTTATGTGGATCGAGCCTCATAAAAAAATAATATTATATATCGAATATATAATTGCAATCCAATGTATCAAACGTTTCTTTATTGACCTCCTCGAACATTTTTTTCTTTTGATCTTCAACATTTAATGTAACAATATATTTATTTTGCATCCATATACAGGCTCTGAGTAGATAATACGAATTATGAGCATATTCATCGGGATTTTCATACGTAGATTTCAATATAAGTATATATTCCATAATTTTTGGTCTATTAATTTCATATCGTTTAATAACCCAATCAATTATATTAAATTTATTATATATAAATATGTCTATGATAATTGGAATATTTATTTCTGACATTTTAATATTAAAAATACCGGAATATATCTTGATCATATTTAATGAATTTATACGATCATTATTTCTGTTATTAATTAACAGAAATAATATAAAACTTCTATAAAAATTTATAATCATATCTGTTTCATTGATGTAATAAAGTATCTCAAACTTTTTATATTTGATACATTCGCAGATGAACCCACTTGTACAACAATTAACCTTATCAATATAATAATTTGTGTATCTTTTAAACATGATTAAATCAGAATTTTTTGCAATACTTTCCATCATATACATCATGCATACAGTTTTAGGAAATTTATGTTCGACTATTTTACTCTGAGATAATTCCACAATTAGCTCGAATCGTTCAAATATTTGAGAATTTTCGAGTATATCAATCAATTCGTCGACTTTGATAACATGTATAGCGTCAATAATTTCATCAAGATATAGTTTATTATTTGTCCGAATAGCATATAATATATTTTCTTTATATTTTTTGATTTTTTGTTTTATAATGTATTTGGCATTTATAGAATTGAATTCCATTTCTTAATTTGTTATCATGAAAGTATTTTTCAATCTTTTAGATGAAAGCGCCATTGTGTTTAAAAATTCGATTATACATTCTTATACCTATGTTCTCAATCATTAATTTTTTTTGTCTCGGCACTGATAATGCATTAATATATTTATTTAATAATAATATATATCCTATCTCGAACTGTTTACCGCGACACGATTCAGGTATCGAATTATGATGGTTCGTAATATCAATAATTATTTGTTTTATTTCATCGAGATCGAAATCAAATGTTTTGATGAACCAACTGAGCATATCATACTGATAATAAAAGCATAAAGTGATAAACAACTCGAATGTTATATCAGATTTTCGTATATTGAATTCTCTGCAAACTTTGACCATATTGCGCGTAATATCTTTTTCATATTATCCGCATATTATGTTTAATAATTTTGATCTATTGTAGGTGCATGTGTCGCGGATATGGTGTAAAAGTCGATTAAAAATACATTATTAAATGCGCGCGATGAACATAAGAGCGGAATTGTTAAACACATTTTTTAAATATTTTTTTAAAAAGGTGTAATCAATTTTTTATGTGGATCGAGCCTCATAAAAAAATAATATTATATATCGAATATATAATTGCAATCCAATGTATCAAACGTTTCTTTATTGACCTCCTCGAACATTTTTTTTTTTTGATATTCAACATTTAATGTAACAATATATTTATTTTGCATCCATATACAGGCTATGAGTAGGTAATACGAATTATGAGCATATTCATCGGGATTTTCATACGTAGATTTCAATATAAGTATATATTCCATAATTTTTGGTCTATTAATTTCATATCGTTTAATAACCCAATCAATTATATTAAATTTATTATATATAAATATGTCTATGATAATTGGAATATTTATTTCTGACATTTTAATATTAAAAATACCGGAATATATCTTGATCATATTTAATGAATTTATACGATCATTATTTCTGTTATTAATTAACAGAAATAATATAAAACTTCTATAAAAATTTATAATCATATCTGTTTCATTGATGTAATAAAGTATCTCAAACTTTTTATATTTGATACATTCGCAGATGAACCCACTTGTACAACAATTAACCTTATCAATATAATAATTTGTGTATCTTTTAAACATGATTAAATCAGAATTTTTTGCAATACTTTCCATCATATACATCATGCATACAGTTTTAGGAAATTTATGTTCGACTATTCCACTCTGAGATAATTCCACAATTAGCTCGAATCGTTCAAATATTTGAGAATTTTCAAGTATATCAATCAATTTTTATCAAATTTGATAACATGTATAGCGTCAATATTTTCATCAAGATATAGTTTATTATTTGTCCGAATAGCATATAATATATTTTCTTTATATTTTTTGATTTTTTGTTTTATAATGTATTTGGCATTTATAGAATTGAATTCCATTTCTTAATTTGTTATCATGAAAGTATTTTTCAATCTTTTAGATGAAAGCGCCATTGTGTTTAAAAATTCGATTATACATTCTTATACCTATGTTCTCAATCATTAATTTTTTTTGTCTCGGCACTGATAATGCATTAATATATTTATTTAATAATAATATATATCCTATCTCGAACTGTTTACCGCGACACGATTCAGGTATCGAATTATGATGGTTCGTAATATCAATAATTATTTGTTTTATTTCATCGAGATCGAAATCAAATGTTTTGATGAACCAACTGAGCATATCATACTGATAATAAAAGCATAAAGTGATAAACAACTCGAATGTTATATCAGATTTTCGTATATTGAATTCTCTGCAAACTTTGACCATATTGCGCGTAATATCTTTTTCATATTTTCCGCATATTATGTTTAATAATTTTGATCTATTGTAGGTGCATGTGTCGCGGATATGGTGTAAAAGTCGATTAAAAATACATTATTAAATGCGCGCGATGAACATAAGAGCGGAATTGTTAAACACATTTTTTAAATATTTTTTTAAAAAGGTATAATCAATTTTTTATGTGGATCGAGCCTCATAAAAAAATAATATTATATATCGAATATATAATTGCAATCCAATGTATCAAACGTTTCTTTATTGACCTCCTCGAACATTTTTTTCTTTTGATCTTCAACATTTAATGTAACAATATATTTATTTTGCATCCATATACAGGCTATGAGTAGATAATACGAATTATGAGCATATTCATCGGGATTTTCATACGTAGATTTTAAGATAAGTATATATTCCATATTTTTTGGTCTATTAATTTCATATCGATTAATAACCCAATCACTTATATTAAATTTATTATATATAAATATGTCTATGATAATTGGAATATTTATTTCTGACATTTTAATATTAAAAATACCGGAATATATCTTGATCATATTTAATGAATTTATACGATCATTATTTCTGTTATTAATTAACAGAAATAATATAAAACTTCTATAAAAATTTATAATCATATCTGTTTCATTTATGTAATAAAGTATCTCAAACTTTTTATATTTGATACATTCGCAGATGAACCCACTTGTACAACAATTAACCTTATCAATATAATAATTTGTGTATCTTTTAAACATGATTAAATCAGAATTTTTTGCAATACTTTCCATCATATACATCATGCATACAGTTTTAGGAAATTTATGTTCGACTATTCCACTCTGAGATAATTCCACAATTAGCTCGAATCGTTCAAATATTTGAGAATTTTCGAGTATATCAATCAATTTTTATCAAATTTGATAACATGTATAGCGTCAATATTTTCATCAAGATATAGTTTATTATTTGTCCGAATAGCATATAATATATTTTCTTTATATTTTTTGATTTTTTGTTTTATAATGTATTTGGCATTTATAGAATTGAATTCCATTTCTTAATTTGTTATCATGAAAGTATTTTTCAATCTTTTAGATGAAAGCGCCATTGTGTTTAAAAATTCGATTATACATTCTTATACCTATGTTCTCAATCATTAATTTTTTTTGTCTCGGCACTGATAATGCATTAATATATTTATTTAATAATAATATATATCCTATCTCGAACTGTTTACCGCGACACGATTCAGGTATCGAATTATGATGGTTCGTAATATCAATAATTATTTGTTTTATTTCATCGAGATCGAAATCAAATGTTTTGATGAACCAACTGAGCATATCATACTGATAATAAAAGCATAAAGTGATAAACAACTCGAATGTTATATCAGATTTTCGTATATTGAATTCTCTGCAAACATTGACCATATTGCGCGTAATATCTTTTTCATATTATCCGCATATTATGTTTAATAATTTTGATCTATTGTAGGTGCATGTGTCGCGGATATGGTGTAAAAGTCGATTAAAAATACATTATTAAATGTGCGCGATGAACATAAGAGCGGAATTGTTAAACACATTTTTTAAATATTTTTTTAAAAAGGTATAATCAATTTTTTATGTGGATCGAGCCTCATAAAAAAATAATATTATATATCGAATATATAATTGCAATCCAATGTATCAAACGTTTCTTTATTGACCTCCTCGAACATTTTTTTCTTTTGATCTTCAACATTTAATGTAACAATATATTTATTTTGCATCCATATACAGGCTATGAGTAGATAATACGAATTATGAGCATATTCATCGGGATTTTCATACGTAGATTTCAAGATAAGTATATATTCCATATTTTTTGGTCTATTAATTTCATATCGATTAATAACCCAATCACTTATATTAAATTTATTATATATAAATATGTCTATGATAATTGGAATATTTATTTCTGACATTTTAATATTAAAAATACCGGAATATATCTTGATCATATTTAATGAATTTATACGATCATTATTTCTGTTATTAATTAACAGAAATAATATAAAACTTCTATAAAAATTTATAATCATATCTGTTTCATTTATGTAATAAAGTATCTCAAACTTTTTATATTTGATACATTCGCAGATGAACCCACTTGTACAACAATTAACCTTATCAATATAATAATTTGTGTATCTTATAAACATGATTAAATCAGAATTTTTTGCAATACTTTCCATCATATACATCATGCATACAGTTTTAGGAAATTTATGTTCGACTATTCCACTCTGAGATAATTCCACAATTAGCTCGAATCGTTCAAATATTTGAGAATTTTCGAGTATATCAATCAATTCGTCGACTTTGATAACATGTATAGCGTCAATAATTTCATCAAGATATAGTTTATTATTTGTCCGAATAGCATATAATATATTTTCTTTATATTTTTTGATTTTTTGTTTTATAATGTATTTGGCATTTATAGAATTGAATTCCATTTCTTAATTTGTTATCATGAAAGTATTTTTCAATCTTTTAGATGAAAGCGCCATTGTGTTTAAAAATTCGATTATACATTCTTATACCTATGTTCTCAATCATTAATTTTTTTTGTCTCGGCACTGATAATGCATTAATATATTTATTTAATAATAATATATATCCTATCTCGAACTGTTTACCGCGACACGATTCAGGTATCGAATTATGATGGTTCGTAATATCAATAATTATTTGTTTTATTTCATCGAGATCGAAATCAAATGTTTTGATGAACCAACTGAGCATATCATACTGATAATAAAAGCATAAAGTGATAAACATCTCGAATGTTATATCAGATTTTCGTATATTGAATTCTCTGCAAACTTTGACCATATTGCGCGTAATATCTTTTTCATATTTTCCGCATATTATGTTTAATAATTTTGATCTATTGTAGGTGCATGTGTCGCGGATATGGTGTAAAAGTCGATTAAAAATACATTATTAAATGCGCGCGATGAACATAAGAGCGGAATTGTTAAACACATTTTTTAAATATTTTTTTAAAAAGGTATAATCAATTTTTTATGTGGATCGAGCCTCATAAAAAAATAATATTATATATCGAATATATAATTGCAATCCAATGTATCAAACGTTTCTTTATTGACCTCCTCGAACATTTTTTTCTTTTGATCTTCAACATTTAATGTAACAATATATTTATTTTGCATCCATATACAGGCTATGAGTAGATAATACGAATTATGAGCATATTCATCGGGATTTTCATACGTAGATTTCAATATAAGTATATATTCCATAATTTTTGGTCTATTAATTTCATATCGTTTAATAACCCAATCAATTATATTAAATTTATTATATATAAATATGTCTATGATAATTGGAATATTTATTTCTGACATTTTAATATTAAAAATACCGGAATATATCTTGATCATATTTAATGAATTTATACGATCATTATTTCTGTTATTAATTAACAGAAATAATATAAAACTTCTATAAAAATTTATAATCATATCTGTTTCATTGATGTAATAAAGTATCTCAAACTTTTTATATTTGATACATTCGCAGATGAACCCACTTGTACAACAATTAACCTTATCAATATAATAATTTGTGTATCTTTTAAACATGATTAAATCAGAATTTTTTGCAATACTTTCCATCATATACATCATGCATACAGTTTTAGGAAATTTATGTTCGACTATTCCACTCTGAGATAATTCCACAATTAGCTCGAATCGTTTAAATATTTGAGAATTTTCGAGTATATCAATCAATTCGTCGACTTTGATAACATGTATAGCGTCAATAATTTCATCATGATATAGTTTATTATTTGTCCGAATAGCATATAATATATTTTCTTTATAATTTTTGATTTTTTGTTTTATAATGTATTTGGCATTTATAGAATTGAATTCCATTTCTTAATTTCTTATCATGAAAGTATTTTTCAATCTTTTAGATGAAAGCGCCATTGTGTTTAAAAATTCGATTATACATTCTTATACCTATGTTCTCAATCGTTATTTTTTTTTTTCTCGGCACTGATAATGCATTAATATATTTATATAATAATAATATATATCCTATCTCGAACTGTTTATCGCGACACGATTCAGGTATCGAATTATGATGGTTCGTAATATCAATAATTATTTGTTTTATTTCATCGAGATCGAAATCAAATGTTTTGATGAACCAACTGAGCATATCATACTGATAATAAAAGCATGAAGTGATAAACAACTCGAATGTTATATCAGATTTTCGTATATTGAATTCTCTGCAAACTTTGACCATATTGCGCGTAATATCTTTTTCATATTATCCGCATATTATGTTTAATAATTTTGATCTATTGTAGGTGCATGTGTCGCGGATATGGTGTAAAAGTCGATTAAAAATACATTATTAAATGCGCGCGATGAACATAAGAGCGGAATTGTTAAACACATTTTTTAAATATTTTTTTAAAAAGGTATAATCAATTTTTTATGTGGATCGAGCCTCATAAAAAAATAATATTATATATGGAATATATAATTGCAATCCAATGTATCAAACGTTTCTTTATTGACCTCCTCGAACATTTTTTTCTTTTGATCTTCAACATTTAATGTAACAATATATTTATTTTGCATCCATATACAGGCTATGAGTAGATAATACGAATTATGAGCATATTCATCGGGATTTTCATACGTAGATTTCAATATAAGTATATATTCCATAATTTTTGGTCTATTAATTTCATATCGTTTAATAACCCAATCAATTATATTAAATTTATTATATATAAATATGTCTATGATAATTGGAATATTTATTTCTGACATTTTAATATTAAAAATACCGGAATATATCTTGATCATATTTAATGAATTTATACGATCATTATTTCTGTTATTAATTAACAGAAATAATATAAAACTTCTATAAAAATTTATAATCATATCTGTTTCATTGATGTAATAAAGTATCTCAAACTTTTTATATTTGATACATTCGCAGATGAACCCACTTGTACAACAATTAACCTTATCAATATAATAATTTGTGTATCTTTTAAACATGATTAAATCAGAATTTTTTGCAATACTTTCCATCATATCCATCATGCATACAGTTTTAGGAAATTTATGTTCGACTATTCCACTCTGAGATAATTCCACAATTAGCTCGAATCGTTCAAATATTTGAGAATTTTCGAGTATATCAATCAATTCGTCGACTTTGATAACATGTATAGCGTCAATAATTTCATCAAGATATAGTTTATTATTTGTCCGAATAGCATATAATATATTTTCTTTATATTTTTTGATTTTTTGTTTTATAATGTATTTGGCATTTATAGAATTGAATTCCATTTCTTAATTTGTTATCATGAAAGTATTTTTCAATCTTTTAGATGAAAGCGCCATTGTGTTTAAAAATTCGATTATACATTCTTATACCTATGTTCTCAATCATTAATTTTTTTTGTCTCGGCACTGATAATGCATTAATATATTTATTTAATAATAATATATATCCTATCTCGAACTGTTTACCGCGACACGATTCAGGTATCGAATTATGATGGTTCGTAATATCAATAATTATTTGTTTTATTTCATCGAGATCGAAATCAAATGTTTTGATGAACCAACTGAGCATATCATACTGATAATAAAAGCATAAAGTGATAAACAACTCGAATGTTATATCAGATTTTCGTATATTGAATTCTCTGCAAACTTTGACCATATTGCGCGTAATATCTTTTTCATATTTTCCGCATATTATGTTTAATAATTTTGATCTATTGTAGGTGCATGTGTCGCGGATATGGTGTAAAAGTCGATTAAAAATACATTATTAAATGCGCGCGATGAACATAAGAGCGGAATTGTTAAACACATTTTTTAAATATTTTTTTTTATCAGATAATTTAAGATATTTTTTAAAATCATCGGAACAATCATATTTATTTCTATATAAATACAATAATACTCGTTCTTTGTCAAATGGATATTCGTTTCGTATATAGTTAAATAATACGATATTATCTGTTTCAATTAATATAGCAAGTGTCGCTTCGATATTGATGTTTTTATCACCATAAAAGTTTATATGTGTTTTAAACATATCAATCGTGTATTTATCGACTAAAGTATTAAATAACACATAAATAATATCTTGACCTTCATCAGTATTATAATATTTATTTATTTTGTCATTTTCGATGAGATTAATCGCATTAAATTTTTTGATTTCTGATAATGTTTCATCGCAGTTAATTAAACTAATTAACAAATTTTTATCAAACCATCGAATATCATCAATGATTTTATATGCCAATTGTTTATCTTTATTTATGATAGCATCATAGAATAATAAATTATGTCGAGTTATTTTATCATGTAAGACATATCGCATTATATTATTAATATTAATGTCCATTTTTGATCGATATAAATAATGAGTTTGTTCACTTTCATAAATACTTTGAACGTACTTATCATAACATCTTATATTTTTCAATTTTTTGATTTGAGTATCATTAGATTGCGGTGCATAATATCTTACTTCAATGAACTTATATGCATAAAAATATTCCGAATTATTTAAATTTCTAAGTTTATAATATATCCGCTTAAAGTCATATTTATTAAATTGATAATTATTGAATAACCACTCGATAGAATTAAAATTATAATATTTACATAAGCATATGATAAAATCATCTGTCAGCTCAGATTTTTTTATATTATATGCGACGATAAAAGTGATCATCCTATCATAAATATTTTCTTTGCGACATATCGCAGTCAACATTCTGCTCATGAATTTGCGCGGAATATTAAATTTTTTAACTAAATAATGAAACAATGCGGGATTTTTGACGATATCAAAGACGATGACGATATCAAAGATGTATGATTCCTCAGAAATTAATTTATTTCCATAAATATTTAAATATTTTTCGAAAGTATTGATGTCGCATATCGTGATGATGACACTAAAAATTTCATTGATTATGCGTTCTCGGTTTTCAGTGATATATTTATTTAATAATTTTTTATAAACTTTGATCCGGTCCCGATATTTTTTTGATTTATCGTTATTATCGATAAAGCGGAATAATATTATCGGAATAAAGTTATCGATAGTTCCATAGTTGATTGATACGATCAAATTAATTATATTTAATTTGATTGCGTTAGTTATATATCCTTTTATGATGGATAATTCCATACAGTCAGAATATGTACGCTTAAATAGTTTATTCATTATTTGCTTTGCATTATGCTATTAAAAAATTATTCAATTTTGATATTGAAAAAAATAATAATGTTCACTCATCATAAATATTACTTAGATATTTATCAAAGCGATCAAGACCAAAAAAACTTTTTAATATACTTATTTGATCATTTTTACAATGATTTTCTAAATATCTCACTCTAATAAAATTATATCCGATATAGTGAATTTGATAAAATTTATTTAATATTCGTTCTATCTCGTCATGATTAAATTTATAATTTTTAAATAACCAATCGATCGATTTATAATTATCATACTGACATAATTGCGTAAATAATTCATCAAGAATATCACATTTTTGTATATTATATATATTACAAAATGTGATCATTCTATCGTGAATATTATTTTTTCTACAAATTCCGATTAATATTCTTCTTATGTGTTCACGTGGTAAATCATATTTACCTACTATATGACGAAATAGAACCGGATTTTCATCAATGACCATATCAATGATATACGATGTTACTTCGAACGTTGTACAAAAATTTAAATATTTTTCAAATGTATCGACGTCGCATTTTGGCATAATAAAAGCAAACAGTCTATCAATTATTTGATCTCTTGTTTTTTCGTCGAGGGTTTTTTTATTGTTGACGGTCGAAAATAAATTATCAATATTTATTTCTGTATAATTCTCCATTGTTTTTGTTATGATATTTGTTAAAAAATTATTCAAATTTTGAACGAAGTCAAAAAAATAATTAATCATCATTAAATATATATCGGGCATATTTTTCAAATATTTCCGCGCCTATAGTATTGATCATTTTTTCTTTTTGTTCCTCAATCGTTAATGGGTTGAGATATTTAAAATTTAATAATGTGCACCCGATGATGAAACACATGCGACCATAATATTGTTCACATATATAATATGAGTTTATCGCTTTTATAATTTTTTCAATTTCTGCCGGACTATATTTGAAATATGAGATGATCCAAAACATGACATGGAATTGATATTTGATGCATAATTTAATTAATATATCAGTGATATCAATTATGCGTACATTAAATATTTTACAATAAATACCGATTGTATCAACCGTATAATACGGACATAGTTTTTTCAATATTTTATATTTATTATCTATATTCACATATTTTTTATATACATGATGGATTAAATCGTAATTATTGTTATTAATTATACCGTTAATAATTAATATTAAATTTTTTTCAATAACTTTATTACCATAGAAGTATCGATATGTTTCGAGCATATCGACAGTACAACCATTTACTAAATAAGTAATCATCGTATCAATAATATATTTTTTATTTTCATATTCATATATTTTATCTTTTGTAGTCCGCAAATATTTAATCAATTCTATTGCCATATCCTCACCTCTCAAACCAGAATTTTTATCAACGTTTATGATGTCAATTAATTTTTTTTTCTTAAACATCGCTATTTTGTTAATTATTTTATTTGCGCATGTTTTATTATTTCTTTTAATTGCGTCGAACATATCATTTCTATATCGTATTATCTTATCGCCCAAATTGACATACATAATACCGCGAATTATCGTCTCTATCATTCGTATATAATATATGGTATATAAAGAAATAATCAATTTTCGTTAAACAAGTCCGCTAAATCATGAATGGTATCATCGTCATGTAGTTCAAATATTTTTTCATTATCATCTAACAAAAATAAATATTGATAAAGATATTTGTTGTCAGCGATCGATAATATACTTTCCATCTGTTTTGATTCACTCATATGCGGTGTAATAAATTTGCACTCGAACCATACAGACATTACGTTTTTCGATAAAGCTAAATGATCGATCAATAATTTGTTTTGCGTAATATCCGCGCACTCGATTTTAAAATATTTACATATCCAGTTCAAGATGACAAACTGAAATTTTTCACAAGCACGATAAAATTCATATAAATTATCAACAATAAATTCTCTTGTAATACCGAACACGATGCAAAAATATTTAAATTTATTGAGAAACCAAAACGAACTTACAGGCTTCGTAAAGAAGAGATACCATGAACACACCGCGGTCAATATTGATAATTTATTATCGACAATATATGTTTCATATTCGTTGAATATATAGCGGGCAAGTGTAAAATTATCATACATCACGCAATTCATATATATTTTGCTCGTGGCGGACCTATTAATGTTAAGCTGGGACATACACCATTCGAAAGTAATAATATTACAATATTGGGTTATCAAGTGCATAATATTTAAGTTTGCATGATATCCGTTCGTGCGACGCACATTATCGAGATATTTCTTTGCCTTATCGATATCATCTCTGATGAGCGCTCCAATAAAGAAAGTTTCATTTAGTTCCATTTTTTTACGATAGTGCGGGTTCAAATTTTTTCATCACACGAATATATTTTCCTCATCGTGGAGGAAAAAAATATTCGTCAATTATCAGGCAAATTATATATATCGCAATATTGATTATAATTTACTATTTTGCATATTTGATGTAATTGTTCTTGTTTACTCAGCTTGAGAATAAATTTATTAAATACCCATTTATACATTAATTTATTTTCTTGGATTTGAATCAATAAATCTGATGCCAATTCCTCATCGGATATTTTATAATGGATAATTAACCAGTTTAATATTTTAAAATTATTATTTTTGCATGCCAAGCGCAAGAAATTTCCACAAAGTATGAGGATCTTAGTTAAACCGAGATGTGTGCATATAAATACAACGGATTTGAAATATCCTTTAGAAATCACATTCGTTAATAATATTTTAACATATCCTATATCAAGATTATTTCCATAGTTGGTGAAAATATAATTTGCAAGTATTATATTATTATTATAACACGCATCATAAATCAATGGACAAATATCTTCTTTTTTGATGCTAAACTGTTTTATTAACCATTTTAGCGTATTTACATCGCATTTTTCTGTTATATTTTTCGTAATATGTATGATGGAAATATTTCTTTTGAATTCTGGTATTGAATAAATTTCGTTTAAATGTTTTGCTGCCTTTACTAGGTCATTATCCTTACATGCTTCGATAAAAGCTTGATGATCCATTATATTGGTTATTAATATATTCGTAAAATTCAAATTTATAACAAAAAAATAAATTAATTATTTAAAATATTTTTAAATATTAACTCGGTAATTATAACATGAATATTTTTATTTTCGATTTTATTAAGTAGATCCATTTTTTCTACATCGACTACATTAATTTTAAATTCTTGAAATAAAACTTCAAGAATTTTTATATTGCCGCTGAGACAGATTTTTAATAATATATCCGAATCCATTAATTCAGTTTTATTTATATAATTTATATGACAGAGAAATCGAACAGGCCCAATCAATATGTTTATACATGCTATTCTGAATGTTTCGATTTTTTGATCGTCGAATTCATAAGTTTTATGTATATATTTTGCTAAATCATAATTACCATTGAAACACGCATTCCGGAAATTTATTATAAAATAATCATCACTATATACGATAAAATATTGAAACGTTCTATTCAGCCAATCAAATGTATTTTCATTGCATTATTCTGATAAACATTTAATATAATATGACATGTTAAATAATGTTTCATAACATAATATCGGTATTACTTTTTTTGCCCTTGCAATATCATTATCAGAACAACGATCAATAAATTCTTTTGTTGAGCAAATTATCTTTATCTGATTGTATATTAATAAAAAATAAATATTTCAATTTTACACAAAATTAATATATTAATTATATACTTTTTTGGTGACCCATTCTAATAATTGATAATTATCGCTAATTTGTGTAGTTAAATGAATGTTACGACCATCTGTCTCTTCTTTATGGAACAAATCTACTCTGTTAATATCAAATAAATCAAATAATAATTTAAAAGTATCATAGTACTGTTCTTTATATAAATTATATAATATATGGGCCAAATCCGTTGAACGTCATCATATTGTTATGATGATTCATATTTTATTGAAAAGTGATAAAAAATAAAGGTAAACATGATACCCATTCAAACAAATATTTATTACTATTACTATTATTATGATATAAATCGAATGCTTCATGAAACTTTACACATTTTTCATAATGACCATAAATGAGCATATGACATATTATTTTATTAATTTTTAATCTTGATATATCAAGATCAAAATTATCAAGTAAGAAAGTCATACTTTTTAGTGAGCCCTTTATACATACGAAAGTGAATATGTGATGAATTTTTTTGTAATTAAAATGCCCTGAGCAATATAAATGTATTGCAAGATCAAAATTATCTTCTATACAAGCATATTTGAATACATTCGAAAAATCTTTTGATTTGAGATACCCCTTAAATTGAGAAGTAAACCAATTATAAGTTTCAGGATTGCATTTTCGCACTATTAAATTTAATTGACGTGATAAATCTTTCATCAATTTATGATCGGATCGATCGATAAATGTTTTGGCCTTTTTAATATTATTTTTTTGACAATATTTTCTGAATGCGACGATTGGATCATCAACAGTAGAAGTCATTTTTATGGAATCTATTAATAATCTATAATATTTCAAATTTATATATGTTAATTTATCAATGAATTGCATTCTTTCTTCTCGAAGGGGGGGGGGGCAAAAAATAAATTATTTACGGTCAATCATTCATAATTCCGTTTTATCCATGTTTGTGCTCGATCGCATTGAAAAATTCTATCGAGTAGATGACCATTTTCGTTAACTAAATCGTTTTGATTTATTTTAAAATATTTAAATATTAGTCGGAGTATTTCGAGGTTATTGATATTGCATATGTAGTATAACATATCTTTTTTGATGAATTCTTCCTTATCAATGTGGACGGTCCGAAATAAATATTTTTTTTTTTTTTTTTTTTAAACATCTTCGCTTCCAACAAGGCTGCAAGCAGCCACTAATTAAAGTTGGAAGTTACTGTAAGAGAAAAGATGAAGATTGTAGAGCAAGATAACGATTGACGGACGATTTAAAAGATTGCAAATTATACGAATCAGGAAAGCAAGATGAAGGAAGCGAATTCCAAAGAACTGATGTTCGAGGAAAAAAACTAGAAGAATAAGCGTTTTTGGAGCACTTAGCAACAGTCACAGAAAAAGGATGACACTTAATTGAATGACGAGTAACACGAGAATGAATTTTAGTAGATGGCACAAGAGACGCTAGCTCTTTAGAGCAGTGCCCATTATAGTATTTGTAGAAAAGAGAAAGAGAAGCAACATTACGACGATGTGATAATGGTTGAAGGTTGGCTGCAAGAGCAGGTCCAACTATGTTTACAATGCGTTTTTGCACCTTGTCTAAAAGAGAAAGGGCATCATTAGAAGATCCGCCCCAGATATGGCAACAGTATTCCATACAAGGCCGGATTTGAGATTTATAGAGGTAGAGAATAGAATCCAGAGTAAGAAAGTGGCGAGCTTGATAAAGAGATGCAACCTTAGCAGATGCTAATTTTGCAACCGATTTGATATATGGTTTCCAAGAAAGATTGGAAGTAAGAGTTAATCCTAGAAGATGAAGAGTAGGTGACTCATCGAGTACATCACCGTTCATAAATATAGGAAGATCTAAATTATTGCGATAACGATTGGCTGAAAAAAATTGAGTTTTATCTGAATTAAAGTTCACCAGCCACTGTGAGCCCCATGCTGTAGCAGAAGTGAGATCCTTTTCAAGTTCAAATGCCCCCTCCAAGCAATCAGAGGGTGTTGGTTTCTTATCACGACAAGAATAAATGGTAGTATCATCAGCAAACAATGCCACCTTAGATGTGAGAATATCTGGAAGATCGTTAATGTAAATTAAAAAGAGTATAGGGCCAAGGATAGAACCTTGAGGAACCCCTGAAGATACAGAATAAGAAGAAGAGTGTTGTCCATCGAGGACAACTTTTATGCTACGGTTGAAAAGGAAGGATTCAATGATCTTAAAGATGTTGCCGGATACACCATAAGAAGAAAGCTTATGGAGAAGACCAGCATGCCAAACTTTATCAAACGCTTTTGAAATGTCAAGAGCGATGGCCTTAACCTCTCCACCTTCATCTAATGCACGATAAAACCTGTCAGTTATTACTGTTAGCAAATCAGCTGTAGAACGAGAAGATCGAAACCCATATTGATGGTCAGAAAGTAAGTTATTAGATTCAAGATGAGAAATTAAGTGTTTGTTAATTAAAGATTCAAAAACCTTGCTTATGATAGGAAGAAGACTTATGGGACGGTAGTTAGACGAATCAGATCGCTCTCCAGAATTTTTGAAGATAGGGATAACAGATGCGGCTTTCCAGCAGGCTGGAAAACAAGACTCTGATAAGCACTTGTTGAATAGTTTTGAGAGTATAGACGACAGCTCCGGAGAACACTTTTGCAAGACAATAACAGGTATGTTGTCTGGGCCACGAGCTGTAGAAGAGTCTAGGCAGGAAATCACTTTAGATACAGATGCTGGAGTGATATGAATGTCAAACAATGGATCAACCTGTTTGTTGGCAATATCAGGTAGAACGCAATTAGTGGAATCAAGAGATGATATTGATGAAAAGTTTTTAGCAAACAGTTCGGCTTTGTCTTTAGGTGAGGTGACAAAGTCTGAACCATACAAGAGAGGTGGAATTATAGATTTGCCCTTATTATTGATATTATTAAAGATTCTCCAGAAGTCACGAGAGCCTAATTTTTGAGATGAGATACGAGATTTCATGACCTGAGAATAGCGGGTTTTGGCGTTAGACAAAACCTTTTTACAGTTGTTTCTAGCAGTAATAAACAGACGTCTGTTTTCTGGAGAATTGTTTTGCTGATAAATATGGAAGTAACGGTTTCGATTGGCAATCGCAGCAGCACAGTGTGAAGAAAACCATGGAGGAGAGTGAGGCTTGACCTGGAATCGTCGAGAGGGAATAAAAGATTCCATGCCAGCCTGAATCCACGAAGTTATGTAAGAAGCACATTTGTCGACAGGAAGTTGAAAGATTTCTACCCAAGGGCCATCACGAAGAAAGTCACGGAAAGAATCCCAGTCAGCTTTACTGTAGTTGAAAGAGGTTCGGTAATAGGGGGATTCAGGTGATGAAGAAGAATGAGATATTAGTTTTAGAGAGATCAAACTGTGATCAGAAGAACCTAAGGGTGAATGCGGAGAAACTGAGCACTGACTAGGATCAGAAACAAGACATAAGTCGAGTAGAGAAGGTAAATGATTAGGGTTGTCAGGAAAGCGAGTTGGAAAGTTGACTATTTGAGTTAGGGATTGAGAAAGGCAAAAGTTGTGGGCTTTAATGCCTGCAGAGTCACTGACACTAGAGCCAAGCCATTCAGAGTGGTGAGCATTAAAGTCACCGACAACAACTATATTAGCTGATGGATAAAGAGAGAGGGCTTGGTCAATATGATCAGAAATAACATCAAAAAGAGTGCAGTCTTGAGATGAAGGAGAGCGATATAGAACAAAGAGAAAGGCAATAGAGTGAAGTGGTGCTAAACGAAAGCACATGAAAGAATAGTCTGTGGATTCAAACCTAGTTTCACGACAAACAGGTGAATTCTTACGAATGTAAATGCCCAGGCCAAGCATGTGACTATTGGAGTCTTTACGAATCAGAGGAAGATAACCATCAACACTAAGATCACAAGATGAGACAGCTGAACTTAAATTAGTCTCACAAAGAGCAAGTAGGTCTGGTGAACTTTGCAAGAGATAAGACTCAACAGAAGAAAAGTTACTTCGAAGACCACGAATATTAGTGAATGATAGGTTTAGAGGACTTGGTGATGATGATGGTTTTTTGTGTTTTATAGTTTTTGGTACTTTATTCATTTTTAAATTAGATTGAAGAACTTGACTCAAAGCATAGATAGTACTCTTAACACCGTTTAATAGCCCAAGCAATTGCCTCATTACTACTAATAAACCCTAAGCCGTAACAAAGGGCTCCAAATGTGGCCTCCGCAATGCACACCAAAAGTACAAACAGGGACACCATCCATGCGCAACATGGCACTGTTAGTACTTTGATATTTTTCAGCTGTTGATGGAATCAGCCTCTCTGAGAGCTACCACAGAGTTCGGGAAACCTGACTACCAGCCGGCCTCAGAACCATAAAACTGAGTTTTAGAGCTGTACCCTCATAAGGAGATAATAGAATGAGTTGCTTAGTCATAAAAACAGTAACACAAGCAAACCCATGCATTGAGTCAAGAAGATCCAGCATTCAACATCCTAAACTGGAAACAATGTATTAAAAATACATCTGCGCCAGCCTAATAGATGAAGAAGGGGTGCGAGGCTGGTCAACAGATAGAATCTGTTTACCCCTTAAGTCTTTGCCTGGGAGGCCTTCTACAAGACAGTAGCTGGGTGCATTTAACATCTGCCCAAGATGAGTATTTTTATCGAGACACCATCTCTAGCCTTTACTCAACCAAGAGCCCCAAGGCAGGGGGTGTTTTAAATCGGAGTTGGCATCTCCTAGCCTTAGCCTAAAAAGGCGTATCCTACAAGGCAGCAGGACATGAAGCAGATTGTACCGGGTTACATGTTACCAGTAGCAGGATAACCTGATCTGACAATATTTAATAATTTCGAGCGATTGTTTATTACATGCGGTCTCTAATATTTCGATCGTGTCCGAATTGCCATAATTATTATTAATATAATCCGCTAATATAAAATTTTTACCTAAGCATGCGCCGCGGAATGCGCGTTTTAAAATATCAACGTCGAGATTGAAACGTTTTTTGAGCCATTCAAACGTATTGATGTTGCACCGATAAGAAATAATTATTAATGCGTATGTCCATAAATTGCGAATATTTTTATCTGATTTAAATTTTGATATTACTTGTTCCGCTCCTTTTATGTTATTATTTTGCGATGCGATGATAAAATCAACTTCGAGTGATATGTAATCATACATTTTATACATATACGGATAATGATTTCATTTTTTATGAAGAGGGGGAAAAAAAATAAATTATACACCCAATTTAACTATATTATCAACTTCAAGTTTTAATTTTTCTTCGGATATTTATTCATATAGTATGAATTCTATATATTGATCAATAAATATTTTTCCGAATCTATTTGTCAGTATGGTAATCATCGCATTACGATCCGTTCTGAGCGCAAAAATTTCTTTAATAAAATCATTCGACGTTGATACTTCGACGTCGTATTGTATGATTAGCCATATGGCGAGATGATAATAATTTTTTTCTATTGCAATGTCTATCATTTCATATTTAATAATATCATTTTTTGTTACTCTCTGACGCTGACAAACATATTTTAAAAGTTTAATTTCGTTCGTGACATAACATATATTTTTTAATAATATATATTTGCAGTCGATTTTATGATTTTTTTGTAAATACTCACTAATTTTTAAATTTTTTGCATAAAGTGCATTTATATATGAGATATCGAATGGTAATTTAATATTATCTTTACTTTCAATAAATAATATAAACCATTTTAATATTTCTACGTCGCATTTTCTAACAATATCTGTTATAACCTGATCAGGTTTTATCATTCTTGTATATATTGCACGTGCACTTTTTATTTCATTTTTATTGCAATATTCAATGAATTTATTGTTTAATTTTCTTATCTCATCTTGAGGCATTTTCGAATTATGATGATGAATTATAAATAATTCAATTTTAAAAAAAATAATATTATTATTTAAAAATAATAATATTTTGATTAATTTTTACGGTTATCTATACACATTATTCTTTCATTATCCCATATATAATAACGTCTATTTTTTAACTTTTTATTTATCAATGTTTTTAGTTTTTGATCATATTTGATATATTCTAAAAAATTTTTTCCATCTTCGTTCATTAAATCTTCGAAATAGATATCAAATAACTCGAATAATAATACTATCAGGTCGATGTATTTGCTTATATAAGCCATCAATAATACATAAGATAAGTTAATTTGATTTTTCTTTATTTTGAATCTTTCGTGTAGATATTTGATATCATCTAATGAATTATTCGCACCTAATATAATAAAAGTTGATCCAAGTGCGTTATCTCCATAATTTGATAATAAATGTTCTGCGAGATCATAGTTTTTCGATAAACAAGCTCTAGTAAATAGTATATCAAAATCAAATGTTTTAAGATTTTCATCAAATGTTTTTATAAACCATTCATAAGTTTGAATATTACAATATTTGACTACTTCCGGTAATTTTTTTGATAATGTTTCTTTATCGAATTCCGAAGAAATTAGTTCTTCAGCTATTTCAATGTTATTAGTCTGACATGCAATGACGAAACGTCGAATAATAATTTCAAAAATCTCTTTATCAGTATTATCTTCGAATGACCAGAAAAACCACCAATAAATTTTTATTATTAAATCGATCATTGTGTTACTATAGAGAGTAAAAAAAATAATTCAATTTTTTACGACCTGCGAGGCGCGATAAAAATTAATTCATAACTCGCATTAAATAATATGTTTAGGTATGAAATTATACCCTCTGACTTTTTTCAATAATTGTATTCGTTTTTCGCGATCATATTTATTTATAAATTTATATATAATCCACGTTTTCAAACGTCTGAAATAACCAATCAACTTTTTGAAAATTATTTTCTTCACATACATAACTTAACGCTGAAATCATATTTAATATTTCTTCTTTTTTTATGTGTAACATGGTGCGCAAATATTCTAACATCGGTATCGATCCATCTAGGTATACATTATTGAATGTCATAATGATTAATTTACGATCAGTGATTGGTCCATATTTAACTAATATATGTTGCGCTAAATCAAAATTATTTGCGATACATGCATCATAAATATATACATTATGATTATTAATAATATTTTTAAAATAATTCACATATAAGTCAAATATCGCAGGACTACAATATTGAACGATTGTATGCGTTAATTCTTCGATCGCCGTCAAAAAGGTTTAATAAGTTTTTTACTTCGTCAAAGTCGTTGCTTCGATAAATATATTCATCGTCTATCGTTATCATTCGTTTTATGATCAAATTTATGTACAAAAAAATTAATCATAATGGTACTCATAATTTTCATCGCTTTCTTTTATATATGTTCTTATTTGGTTTCTGAGTGTTTTGGTCGGGTTATATTTTATTCCGAATATCCATTTATAATTATTAAAAGTTTTTTCTCCAACATTATTATATATTATCATTTGTAGTCTTTGATTATCATATCCGGTGATTAATTTATTATATAACCAGAACACGATAACACGATAACCCTTCTTATAGAGATCATTCAAAATTTTACGGAAACATCATCCGCATTGATTCGATAATAATTTATCAACCAATCTAATATAAGAAAATGCTCCCTTATACACGCATCGCGTATAATACTCAAATTATTATATTCAATAATTTCTTTCTTTTTTATGCGGAATGTATGGCAGAGAAATTTTACGCGCATCACATATATTTTATCTTTATATACGAGATCGTTTAAATATTCGAGTCTATAATTCCAGCATTCTTTGAAAACTGAATTAAAATTTTTTATGATAAACATGGACACTTTTACATTCCCGTCAATGAGGGAGTTGTATAGTGCGATTTTTAAATCAGAAGTATCAGTGATACCTAATATTTCAATGATATAAGTTTTAAATAAAAATACATTACAATTTCGATATATATATCGCAATATACGATTCTGTGTTTCTGATGATAAATAATGAAATTGATTTGTTATTTTTAATATTTGTTGTTTATCTTTTGCGATCAATATATCGTGTGCATATCTAATGATTTCTGACCATGTAAAATGCATGATTAATATATAATAAAAATACGAATATCAATTTTTATTTGGGCGGCCTCATAAATAATAAAAATTGAATTAGTATATTTTATTAATAATTAAAAATGACTCAACGAGATGTGAGATTGTTTCAAGAAGAATTTCAAGGAAAATTTACAATAATCAGAAATAATGAAATAGAACAATTCGAAAACCTCGATAAAGAATTTTTCAAAACGGTATGATTTATTAATCTATAACAAAATCTTCTTATATATACGGGAAACCATCCGTAAATCTTATAAAGCCATTTATACGATCTATTATAATAGTCTGTTATATATTAACAATCCATAATTACACGTCAAATCGTATAATGATAAATTATTATCTTTTACAACATTAGTTGCGCCGGAAGAATCCTCATCATATATGCATTTATATATGGTTAAAATTTGATATTTATCATTGCAATTATGCCCAGTAATATTATAATATTTAAATAACTTGAAATATTCTAATAAATAAAATGTTTGTAATCCTGTATGATTAACGAGATCTTCGTAAGTTATAGCAATAGACATCTTTAATTACTTCATTAAATAATTCAATTTTGCAAATATACACGATTGATAATTTCACTTTCGTGCGCGATAATTGTTCGAAATCAGACATTTTGCATTGATTACGGGCCTGCACACGTCAAAAATTGAATCTCGATTTTTTATTATATATTATATATTATAGATAATATATATTATAATATGGATACCGAAGCATTGATAAAAAAAATTAATGATATTCCTTTCATTCAAACACAGGCATCGCTTTTGGTTAAATTATTTAATGCACAACTTATGAGTGGTAATACCCAACTTATAAAGGAGTTGTCAAAGCGAAAGTGTTTTGCAAATTTATTCATACTTGAACTATGCAATTATGACTTTTTGAAAACAATTTGTCAACTAAATGATATTGCTATGTTTGATTGCTTTATCACTATATGTAGAAACATAGAGGAAAAACACATTGTGGATATATTTAAAATGTCCATCAAACATGAATATTTTGAAATTGCAGAATTATTGATCATTAATTTTGGTTATATCCCGATCGCAAACTACATCAACAGATATTTAAAGTGTTGTTACAAGCTTGGTAAATCAAGACCAATGATTTATGTACTTGAACGATTTAAAGTAGAAAAATCAAACCTTGACGAAGAAACGAAAGAGTTGATATTATTATTTATTAAAGGATTTACCAGATAATATCGATTAATATTTTTGATATTATTAATTATTGATATTATTATTTATTATATATTGATATTGATATTATTATTGATATTGATATTATTAATTATTAAAGGATATTGATATTATTAATTATTAAAGGATTTACCAGATAATATCGAACAATTTTTCATGCTCATGCTTAATGTAATCAAGGCAAATAATTATAATAAATCTATTAATTCTATGAAAATGCGTAAATTAGTGACGATAAAATTTGATGAAAAAATTACTTCTGCGGAGCGCAAAAATCAATACATTGATTTCATCGGAGAAGAAGAAATCAAAAGTATTGAATACCTATTTAATGTCGACGAATAATTATTATTTTTTTGCGCATTTATGAATTATTTTTTGATCATGTGGATGTACTTGTCCGACGCGAGACCCGCTTTAGAGATTTAAAATTGAATTACGATATGACATATTATATACAATAAAGATGGACAATCAAACACTTAAAAATAAAATATCAAAAGTTGATTTTTTACCTGTTCGATTTAAGTTGATGTTCGATATTTTTAAAGTCGAATGTATGGAAGGTAATATTCAGCGAGCGAACGATTTACTTCAAGATGAAAATCTTAAGATGCTCGTTGAAAGTAAGAATTATAATTATCGAGTTCTTAAAAATATATGTTTGATCAATCAAATTCCAATGTTTCATTGGTTCATCGAAAAATGTAAAAATATCAATCTTGAGAAAGTGCTCATCATATTTTGCGAAACAGTGCTTTGTGGCAATTTCGAACTCGCGAATTTATTAATCGATAATTTCGGTTACCTAACATTTAAAAAATATATGTTGATAAATCTGATTAATTGTTACAATTATGGCAAACTTAAATCGATAATATACTTATGTAATCGATTTAACATCACAACATCTGATCTCGACAAAGAAACAAAATATATGTTATCGATGGTCGATGACTTTCCCGGTAAAGAACTCAAACATGAAAATAAAAAATCATTAGGCTCAATGATTTTACTTGTGTCTGGTAATTTCGAAAAAATGAACGCATGGATTAAAGCAAAATTTATTGATAATCTCGACGTCGCAGAACAGAGATCAATCATCGGTGATGGAATTTTTGATATCGAAGTAATTAATCGTAAATATTAATATTTGCGCGATCCCTTCCGCTCAACTTGTTTTTTTGCTCATATCTGAAAAACTGATTAGTATGTGTATGCATAATATACACATTTATATATGCATGTATACACAATATCATGAATTCGAATCCATCATCGTTCGATGAAAAACTTGATACCGTTTATAAATTAAAATCGAGTAAATACCGATTAAAAAATGGTGCTAATCTCATGAATGAATGTTTAACGAGCGGTGATATAGCTCATGCAATAATTGTTGCAAACACCATTCCGCTCGAAAAATATTTCAGCGATGAAAAAATCGCGAAAGATATACTCGAAAATATATGCGTGCATAATCAATTAATAACTTTTATATGGTTTATCAAACGATATAACGTGGGATTTCAGACGCCCCATCAAATAAAGCATTTATTCAAAATATCAATAATTAATGATAGTTATGAGCTCGCAACTTATATTATTGATATCGCCGGCAACATGGTAAAAAATAATCAAATACAAAGTAATCCATTTGATAGAATATTTGCGATGAAAATGTTATTGAAATGTTATGGAAAAAATAATATTAATTCGTGCGATTATTTATGCAATCAATTTTTAATCACAACTATTATTGATCTATCAAATCATCATTAACAATATTTAATAATTGTTTTTTTTGTTCTGCCGCGTCAAGTTCTGCTTATACATTTCAAATAATATTTCCGCAATTTTGAAACTTTCGCAAACAATATCAGAATGAAATAAATACAAAATAAATTCGTCATCAGGTTTATATGTTTTAATAAACTGATGAAAGATCTGAACATTATTTTGATATATTGATCATCAATTTACATTGCGCACTTATAAGTGGAATTTTAATGACTTTTTCGATAGTTGATCGAAGTTCATCCATTTTTACGATATATTATATAAAATTCATTTTTATTGTGTTCACGCGCGTATTATCAAAAAATAAATTATATTTTATATTTTTTTATAAATGAGGCATGGTCGCCGAAGATATAAGATATCACTTCGTCTTTTCCATATAATTCAAAGAATTTTTCAAGGATATCTTGGTTATTTGGATCTTTTAAAATTTCGAATATCGTATCATCAGTTGTTATTGCCAAACCTTCTAATATTTTGTTAATTTTGTTAAATTCTTCAAAATCTCGTTTAAATAAACAAATAAGTTTATATTTCCCAATATCGTTGTATTGATCTAAAATATTGAATGGCCATTTTGTTAACTCAGTTAATTCGGCCAGTGATAGCCTCATTAATTTATCAATTGATGGTTTAACGTCCATATAATCGATGGACATTTTTATAATAATATTATTATCATGATATCAACAT
The DNA here is from genome assembly GCF_038396675.1 of Hydra vulgaris. Classification (NCBI taxonomy): domain Eukaryota; kingdom Metazoa; phylum Cnidaria; class Hydrozoa; order Anthoathecata; family Hydridae; genus Hydra; species Hydra vulgaris. The sequence goes on from NC_088931.1 coordinate 86,878,013, forward strand.
AATGGGGGGAATCAAATTTGGACAAAATAAAAAATTAATGCGACCTCAGCCACTTTGTCAATTTATAGTGATATCTTAATCTGGCCGCATGATATCCATTATAAAGAATGTTTTCGTTAAAATATGATATCCGCGTTACCATATTTTTTACAATTTCAATGTAATCGCGCGCACAAAGTTTTATAAATAAATTCCCCAAAGATTCGGATATATAGGGACAATCGACTTTATACATTTTCATGAACCAATTCGCGATTAATATTTTATTATTTAAGCAAACATCAATCAATATTACGACCATTTCATATTTACTCAGGATAATATCATAGTGACCGCATAAGAATTTAACTATACCTAAATGTTTCGTACGAATGAGCATAAATAAAATTAATTTTCTTTTAAAATTTATATTCTGAACGAGCCATGTGACAATTTTGATACGATTATATTTACATGCCTCACGTAGAGCGCGAAATAATGGATTATTTAACCGACCAATTATTTTATTTTTATTGTAGAAGTTTCTTATCAGCCACAGGGCGATACCGACGTTACTATATCTACATGATTTGATGAGAATATGGTGGTCTAATTCATATATTACTCTGCGCGGAATATTAAATTTTGACATTAACCATCGCGCTACATATAACTGGTTGGACTCGCAAATCGAACGAAATAATAAATCAAATTCGATCCGACCGATATAATATAAATTATTTAAATCAATAGCAATTGCGAGATGACCTCTACAACATGCATTCATAAATAATGTACGTATCCTTTCATCGTCAACTGCGAATATCGAAAGTAAAAATAATAGCATTTCTCGATTACCACTTTTAGTAAATTCTACCTGAATCGGGAAAATATAATTACCCGTAAAATCATAACGCCGCGCTAACCATTTTACGACATTTAAACAACAGTTCAAACATGATCCGAGAAATATATGATCACCATGAATGCGCACATCTTCGGCCGTAAAATCAAAAGTTTTTGCATACCATTCGACGTACTCGAGATCTCCGCTGATGCATGCGATTCGAAATATTTTATTATTGCCATATCGCGCTTCTTGTGGTGATATTTTAAATGTGGAATTTATCCATTTTGCGGTATCGAGTTGTCCGCGGTGAAACGTTTCGCGCACATCATCGAATGTTAAGCCAAAAGTATTAACGAGCCATTGAGCGTCATCGTAGCGCCTTTCTAAGCAAAGATTATATATTGCCGTATTATTATTTGCACGCGCATCTATGATGGTCAAGCTAAATCTGTCAACGGTTTCTTTACAATGTAATTTTATTGATTGATTTAGCGCTTTTGCCCGAAACTTTTTTGAACCTCCGGTAAATTTCATTGCTTTAATGAAAGCATACCATGCACGAGAAACGCACACCATGCTATAATAATTATCCGGCCCGACATATTTTTTTATCGCTAAAGAGATGTCATATTGTTCTTCGATTATCTCGAAGGATGTCATTATTTTATTACTCAAAAAGTAAGGGTTTTTCAACATATTTTTGATCAATATCAAATTCATATTTTTCGATCATTGTGCGCGATCGGAACTTTTAAATAGTTCCGTAGCACAAATATTTAAAAAAATAAATATTTTTGAATAGATAGAATTCATGATTTGAGCCATTCCATTATCCATTTATCATATATATCACCAGAGTGTAATATTCGCGATTTCAATATTTGTATTTCATTTTTTGCATATTTTTTTGCTAAATATTCTGCTTTATCAATTTTTTTATTACGACATAAATATCGAAAGATTTCGACTATATCAATATTAATTATATCATTAAATTTATTAAGTATCCAATCGATCGTTATGATATCACAGTACGAACATAATATATTAAAATCCACTGATATTTGTGGATAAATGTTAGCGATCCATTTTATAGTATTGAGATCGTTATAAATACATGAATTTATGAATATTTTTTCAATTGCAATCTTTCTATATCGCTCATTTTCTATTCCATATTTTTCAATGATATATTTTAATATATCATATTTATTATAATATATAATAATATCAATGATGTTATTCACATCGATAGAAACTTTGAATTCTTCAATCATCAATCGAAATAATTTTACTGTTTGTCTGAATGATATTTGATGCATGAACTTATTATTATGAATAATTGTGTATGTTGAGTTGATCCATCTCACCATTTCGATATGTTCATTTTCGCAAGCTAATTTAAATAAATCATACGCTTTTAGGTCTGATGTACATATGACTTCATTGAGTAACCATTGAAGCACCGCTAAATGACCGTATTCACAAACTCGGTATAATAAATAAACGATATTTGTATCATTAAAATGATCAACAATTAATTTTGCTATTTCGGTATGACCATAAACACATGCATTCCAAAATGGATTATTAGGCATAGATGAATAAGTATCATCCGTTGATTGGTTAAATATCATATAATCATTGCAATAACAATATACCGTTTCTTTTCCGTTTTTACAACATTTAATTTTTAATCTATAATGCCAATGTTCGGTTGATAAATATTCATTGAGAAATCTTTTAACATACTCGATGTTACCATGATAACAAGCAGCGGCAAAGAATCTCATATAATGTTCGACCTTGATATTGACGCCGAAAGATAAAAATAATCCAACAATATCAAAATTACCACGATCACCCGCAAATACCATAGTATTATATTTATTTTCTAGAAATTCTTTATTATAGTTGAATCTTTCGATCAAATATCTGTCGATTTCTGCATGATTTTCTACAGATGCATAACTAAATGCGCCTTTTATGGTATCACTATCAAAATCAAAATGATCAGTTAATAATTTTACAATTTCGAGATGACCTATTGAGCATATTGATTTAAATATCTGGGATAAACGAAACATATCGATCACACTTTTTTTATATGTATTGATCATCAATCGGGCGATGTTTATCATACCACGTCTACAAACTTCATAAAATATTTCGACATTATTTTCCTCAGCCATGTTATGATCAACAACATATTGCACAATATCTGTGTTATCATTTAAAAATTCTTTGATTTTTATGGGACTGCTGACTTTAAAAGTTTCTACGAACCACTTAAACGAATCATAATTCTCAATTTTATATATTAATTCGTCATCAATCCTAATATCGCGAAAAACTTTGACGAGCCATTGTGCCCGCATAAGGTCAGGTCTGTTTAATAATTCAAGTAATATAGAATTATTTAAATATGCGACGATATAAGCGCTCGTGCATGCAAACCTATTGATGAGATCGTCATCGAGAACATATATTGCGCGGTTGAGCGCTTTAATTTTGATTTCGACCGTAACATATTTATAAAAAACTTTTTTTGTTATTTAATTCCATAGATGCGACACTAGACAAATGCTATTATAATTATCTGCACCCTAATAATTACCCATTTTATCATGGGTAAGTGTCCACGCGCTGAGACCGTGTTATAAATATTGCGACTAAACAAAGAAATATTACCATAAAATTTTTTTTTCAACCATTGGGCCGTTTTTATACGATTATATTTACATGCATTTATTAATATGGCATCATCATTGATTCGTATATAATCAATATTTATTTTAAATTTATCAATGACCCATTGTATTTTATATGGTTCATCTGCTCTTTTTATTATATTTATTAATATATTATTTTTTATTATTGCATCTTCCGGCGCCAGTTTAAATTTTTCTATATATTTTTTATGTATATCAAGTAACTTATTATCATCTATATTCGTTATATCATGCAATAATTTTATTATATGGTTTACAACCTTTATTCGAAAACTAGTTGGAATATAACCATAATTAATATGATCTAATATTTTAAACCAACCAGACGAAACAAGACAACATTGATCGAACCACTTAACGCCCACAAACTGAAGTATATATTGAAGTATTTCTGTTGGAATATTATGCATTTTTAGCGCACATATGTGCTCATATCCAAATAATTCAAAATTTTCATCTGTCGCCTTATACAAAAAAATATATTTAGTTGACCTTGACGTCATACTGAGATAAAATATATTTTATGATGTGTATATTATTATCTGAATTACATAAAATATCGAGTATAGTACAAATCTGGTCTGAATTAAAACGATGTTGTTTTAGCATCCATTTTATACCTTGATAATTACCATTATAACACATTTTATGTAATATAATGTTCATATCACCAATATAATATTTAAATATTGATCTTAAATCAATATTACGTTGTTTTTGTATTAATTTAACGAGTTTAATATTTCCTTTATTGAGTGCTCTCAATATAGCATCTGTTATGGTCATAAAATTAAATTTATAGTATTTTATTAACCAACACACAAAATCGCATTGATTTTTTTCACATGCATAAATCAAACATTCATACGTTATGCCGTATGGCATGTCAAATTTAATAATTAACCATTGAATAACAGATGTGTGTCCATTGTAACATGCGATCATAATATTTCTGCGATCAATATCGTATATTGTAATATCGTATACTGAACATAAATATTCGATAACATGTTGATGACCTTCATTAATTGCATTTTTTAACGATTCGAATTGTCGCGATCTTAATTCATTTATCGTAAAATTAAATCTTTCATTTATTGCTAATGCAATTAATAAATATCCATATTTTCAAACTATATCAAAATTTTGTAACATACATGATCTGAGAAAATATTCTCCGAACATACAGTTTGTTAATATCCATTGTATTTTATCGAGGTCTCCATTACTGCAAGCACATTCGAATATATTTTCGCTAATTTCATTCCGCACAAAATTAATATTTTTTGATATCCATTCGAGCATATCGTAGTGTCCCACATTATAAATGTTGTGATCAGGTAATGATATATTTTTATAAAAATTTTCTTTTAACCAGGAGGCCGATTCTTTCCGATTAAATTCGCACGAAGTTTTTAGTACATAATCATTAAAATTTCGCACATCATTGCTACTCATTTTAAATTTTTCGACGATCCGTTCTAATTTACGCGGACAATCGGATTTTTATAAGAATGAGCGTAATATATAATTATAATTGAACATTGCTTCACCCGTCGAGAGTCTAAATTTTCTAACAAAAGTAATATATAAATTATTCAATCCATCATCATCAATATCGGAATTATTTAATAAATCAATTAAACGATATAACGCTTTTAATCGAAAAGCGGATGATGTATAAGAATATTCGATATTTGTCAATATTTTACGCCAATGCTTTGATACTAAGCAACATGTAAAGTATTCATTAACTCCCACAAATTGCAAAATATAATTAATAAGTTCATTTGGAAGAATATGAAAACCCATCTTATGATGTATATAATTTATAAATAAATCAAAAATTACAATGGAGCAATAATGATACTATCTCATAATGTTCGCTTAGATACGCAAAATATAATACACTCAAAATTGTTTTGCTATCGAACTCAATATGGGACGTTATCCATCGAACTAATTTAATATTATTATTTATACATGCATGCCTCAGAATCTCATTGTTTAAAATACAGATGTCCGCGCGTGTATATTCGAAATAACTTGCGATCCATAATTTTTATAATATCGAGTCGCGCATGATATTTTTCATCTTTTGGTAAATGACGTCTCAGAGTTTGATAAAAAAATTTTATTGTTGCATACATTTTTAATTTTTTTATGATAAATTATTCCGGTTACATATAAAGGGTTAACGGAACAACACACATTCAATAATATAGAAAATAATAATTTCAAATTTTGAGATGACAGCAGCAGCAGTTATTAATCTCCAGACTCGATTTTTAAATCTTATCGAAAAAGAATTTGATCGACGTGTGATGTTTTACAGGCCGCTTTTGATCAAGCACATCAAGCATGGCGAACAGCAGTAGCTTCAAGACTTGCAAACATTAATGCAACACTTATCGCACAAGGTCAACCCGGTAATTATACTGACTTAAATGCAGCTGTTCTTGCATATCAAACATTCATGGGTATCAACGCTGACACTTCATTGACTACTCCTTTACCTGAACCCATAAATACATATGTCGTACCAGAAAATATTGCACTCATCCGGGACTATGCTTTAGTTTCGAGCAGCTTAGGTATTTGCGGACTCGCCGCCTCAATGGTTTAATGATCAAAAAAATAATAATTAATTCACATTCATTTGTTTTTCAATTTTTTCTAATAGTACTTTGAAATCTGGATTTTCATAATTCAGAACAAGTGTAAAATACGCAGTAAACAGTTCTATTCTGTTGATGCTATCAAAATCTTTATATATTTTTTTTGGAGTACCAGCTGAATGATGTTTAATGAATTTTTTATATAAATCAATCAAGTGATCCATGGTGAATATCATAATTAATTTTGTATTCAAATTTATATTGTCGATAGCGATCAAAAAATAATAATTAATTCGCATTCATTTGTTTTTCAACTTTGGAAACAATATTATTTATTATTTCTTTAACAAATGGATCAATGTTACAGGATGGATATTTTTTAAATCTTCGTTTATTTTTTTCTGGAGTACCGGCCAAAGAATATTTCACAAATGTTCCAAATAACCCGAGTTCAGGATCCATGATATTTTATAATTAAATATAAATTCAATTTTATCGACGTTAACGATCAAAAAAATAATTATTATTTATATTTATTATCTATTGCAACCAGAGCAACATAAAATTTCAATAGTTCTTTATCTTTATCTGTTAATTTTTCGACTGTTGCACGTAGATTAAGAAATTGTCGAATATCCATTTTTTTATATATATTTTCTATATCTGATGATTTGCCTTTTAATTTAAATTCTGTAAATATTCTGAGTAGATTGAAATCCATGATGAATATATTCCCATATTTAAATTTATATTCAAATTTATTCTTATTTTTTAAGTTGTTTAAGCATATGATCTATTAATAAATAAATATTTCGTTGTTGCTGTGGATCAACCTTTTCCCATTAAACAATAATATAATACTATATCATTAGGGTTTTGTATTAATTTTTGAACGTAACATAATGCGAATGCTGTTACTTCCATGACAAGTTATCATATAAAAAAATAAATTCATTTTTTAACTTAATTATACAATACGGAAAAATTTTATTATACTCATAAATTATTATGATGAATTATTAGATAAATTACCATTTTTATTAAATAATTTTTCATATTCTTTCATAACTTTGTTTCTTTCTTGAACTGGAAGTTTAATTAATATTTCTCTTATCAAATTTTGCTGATCTATAACATTACCACCACTATTTCTTATATCTCCTATCGTTAATAGAGTATTATATATTTTAGCAGTTGGATCCATAATTGATGATATAATACTAATATTAAAATTCAAATTTTGCAAAAAATAACCGGGGTGGGGTCACGCGGCATTTAATCATCGATGAATACTTCATTGATTAACCCACAACAAATATTTTGTTCATCGACGATAAACTTATTTTTTAAATATTTAATAATTTTTAAGTGACCGTATTCATGTGCAATTTGAAGCACATTGAAGATATCGTGATTTTTCTTAATCATCCATTTAACGACTTTGAGATTTCCTCCGCACAGTATTGCGCGTATATCGCTAAATGTAAGTCCGAATATACGTATGAGCCATTTAATCATTTTTAAATGTTTATTCGCATATGCGTATATATTATTTTGTCGAACTTCTGTCGATGTTACACCGGATCGTTTATAAAAAATTTTTTTGCTCTTCTGAGATCACCGTTGGAACATGCGATGCAAAAGTTAATAATGACCGGATTTCTATCCATAGTCTACATATTTACATATTTATTGTTGATCCATCAAAAATAATATATTCCTATTTAAAATTTAAACTGAACAAACTTGTCGAAAAATTTTGCAAATTTATCAGATAATATATATCTTTTTCTGTTAGATCGAATTTATGTACGATCATGCATTTTATACTATTTAATTCTCGATGATGAGCAGTTTTTAATCCCTTGGCAATATCATCTTTTGTAAGACCCATATCTATTAAATATTCTGCGATCATCACATTATCGATATTACAAGCATAATCAAATAAATAATAGTTACGAATGAATTCAAGATCGTACCCAAATATTTTCATAAACCAACCAAAAAATTCTTTATCCGTGACGAGACACATCGATTTAAATAATCTAATATATATATCCACGTTACGAATAATAATATGTTCAGTTGCATATATATATCTTGATATATAAAAATTTTTAGAGGTACTTGCAAATATAAACCCTTCGATTCCAAAAGTATAACAATATTTATGTTTTAGTAAATCAACAATTTTTATATGTCCTTCGCGGCAGACTTTCATACGAAAAATTCATTATGATAAATATCTTCCATCGAAACATTGAATGTTTCAATAAAATTTTCTAAGATATCCGGATCTTTCATTCCTATACAATCTAATATGGCATATTTGGGATCAAAATTATTCGGATCGAACATAATATGCGGAAATAATTTTATTCTTTCTTCGATGGATAAAGACATTTTAATGATAAAATATCAATCGATTGATATTATGATATTAAACTGGTTCAAATTTCGTTATGTGCAAAAAAATATTATATTATAATTTGTATATACCACGTAACCATTCTGCCATCTCGAATAGTTGTAATTTATCACATTCTAATAAAATTTTTTGTTCTTTTATATAATTTGCTTTAAAACGAACCATAGCATGAATCCATTGCGCAAGATCTAAATAATTTTTGGTACAGATTATTTTATATATATCGTCTCTATAAAATACGTCTTCTCTTATATTTTTATCGTTGCGATAAATCCATTGTACCATTTTTAAATGATTATTAAAACATGAAATGATTAAACATTCCGCTCCAAAATTAGCTTTATATTTTATATGTAAATATTTCATTATATCAATGTGGCCACTAGCGCATATTTCGTATAAATTTATATCTTTAGTTGCAGTATGAAGGGAAATATTAAAAATTTTGATGATCCATTTTACATCATCGAGATTTTCATTTATAATACATTGTGTATATATTGATATACCATGAATTGTTAGATCTTTCATTGATATATCGTGTTGTTTGATAATTTTTTCATCATGATTTTTCAATGCAATCTTCAATAAATTTATTCTTTTTTCTCTTTCGAATATAAATATATCATATAATTTACATAGATCACTGAATGATGTCATGTCTTTTATTATCAATAAATTTTATTTCAATTTTTTTAAATACCACCCGCTCCCATTTTTTATGACATTCTTTATTGATCAAAATTTTACGATATTTAATATCCATCAGAAACTGATATATTTCGATCGAATAAATATTTTTTATTTTAGTATATATTTTATTAAATGAATTATTGAGCCATATCAAAATATTTAAGTAACCATATTTACATGCATTATTAAAAGCTCTAGCGATATCATAATAAGTATCATTTCTCGTTTCATATAACCATTTAGCCATTTTTAGATGACCATTCTTGCAAACATCGAGAAATAATAAATTTGGGAACGAAATATTATATATACTCTGAAGCCATTGCACGACCTCAAGATGACCTCTCCTACATACCGAATATATGTGAGAACAAATATCGCGTTGACGCATATTTATTGTTTTGTTGAGCATGTTATATACCCATTGCGCTGCTTCCAGTTGACCATTTAAACAACAGTCAAACATCAATCGGGGATATATCGAAAATTTTTTAACTGTTAATAACCATTGCGCGATATCGAGATGACCATTCACGACTGAGTACTTAAAAATATTCTTAACCGAATAATCATTTTCTTCCATAAGTTCGTATATCCATTTCACGAATTCGATATGACCATTTTTTGCGGAATTTACGTATATATTCGTAAAAATATGAGGACAAAACTTTTCATAAAGTGTATATAGCCATTGCGCGATGTCAAAATATCTTTTTTTGCATACTTCTTCCATAGTATAACCGTAAGTATATCCATAACTCGGTGTGATTTTATAAACATCGGACATTTCATTATGCACCCATTGGGCGATATCAAGGTGTCCATATATACAAGCTCTCAATATTAAGCTACTCATTATTGATTTTAACTCATCACGCAGAAATACTTCTTTATTTTGATTAAACTTATAAAAATATTTAAGGATATCGAGGTGACCATATTTGCAAGCATTATACATAGAATCAAATACGATAGTACCAGATATATACGAAACCTGTTCGAAACATGTTTCAGACAACCGTTTGATTACTTTGATCCGACCATATTTGGCTGCTCTTATTATCAAAGTTTCGACCCAAATATCACTGAACTCTTTTTTAATTTTGTAAGACCATCGAATCAACTTAAAATTAATACATTTAAAATTGTAAAACCATGATTTATGAATGGATTTAAATATACGATATGACCATCGCACAATTTTAAAATTACCATATTTATATGCTTTTATGAATGCTCTATGCGTATATATAGAATATTTTGCATATAACCATTGAGCAACCCTGATATTACCTAATTTACAAGCTTTAACAAATAAATATTCATGCTCTTCAACATCCATATCTAAAAAATCATACAACCACCGAATCACCTTAAAATTAATTTTTTTTCCACATAGGGTGTGTAAAATTTTACTATCATCGTATCGTAAATCCTCAATCGTTACTCCGAATTTTAATGCAAAATTTTTATTCAATGTTTTCGCTGCATACAGAAGTGCTCTGCGGCGAATATATCCCGGAGTTTCTTTATATTTTGTGTTGAGTGCATACTCAAAAATTTTTCTCAAACAATCATCATTCAACATCACAAGATATTTTTTTGATTAATTCCTTCTTCATTTTCCGCGCGACAAAAATATTTTTGATCACATGTTCTGTTCATTGAGGAGACGTACCAGTACATCTCCATGACATTCTTGCGGTTTACACCAGCAACCGAGTCTTTTTCCTCGTAGTTCGGGAAGTGAAGCCATTAATGCGGGATTTGAGCGAACATACCGTTCATATAATTTAATCACTTCTTGACGATCACCATTAATCTTATATGGATTTGCCCATTTGCTTGATGGTAAGTTCCAACCACCACGATGTACTTCGCGTCCGATATAAACATCGCAGTTTTGAACGATAATACCCTTTTTCATCTTTAAGCACACAACGGTCGTCATTTTATTGATACTTTACGTATATGATCAAATATTAAATTTTCCCACTACTATAGAAATGAAATCACATATCATATATCCCGCGATTATCGCGGTTTTAATTATAATAATTATTTATATGACAACTGTTCGAGCAAAAAATTATTTCAATATTCGCTCATCGATACCGCGCAAGTCACGACTCCGTCAATATGACGGACCAAATTTAATACGTCCACGAACTTTTGATCAATATCGACGCGAAGTCGACGAATTAATTGAGAGAGCATATTCGCTCGACGAATTCGGAAAAAAGACCCAACTATCTGAAGCGTGTAAGAAAGCGCTCATTGGCGGCAAACGCCTTCGAGCGATAATACTCTTAGAAATTGTGCGCGCAAACGCGGAACAACCTATAGATGCTGCAGATGTCGCACTATTTATCGAATATGTACATACATCATCACTCATCATTGATGATTTGCCCGCATTCGATAACGATTTAACGCGTCGAGGAAGACCATCACTTCATGCGGAATTCGGACCAGCAGTTGCACAGATGGCCGCGATGTCTTTGCTCGCGGCCGCATTTCAGAATGTATGTCGTCAGCTCGATTGGGTTCGCGATAATTGTCCCGAAATAAAAAATGTTGATCAAATCGGCACACTGATATGTAATGAAGTGAGTCGCGCATTAAGTGAAGCGAGTAGCGGTCAATACATGGACGTATCTCCACCCGAAATTTTGATGAAGGAACACGGCCCAAATGCTATCATCGATATAACATATCGAAAAACTGCAACTTTCTTCGAACTTTCAACGGTCATCGGGTGGTTAATTTCAGGTGGTTCGCTAATACATATAACAACTATGCGCGACATCGGTCGATATATCGGCGTCGCGTTTCAAATCGCAGATGATATCAGTGATATGGCTCGGGATGCGTCGCGCGCAAAACCAACTTGGAATATTGCGAACGAGTATGGCCGCGAAGTTGCGACTCAGCTCGTCGAACAAAATTTAAAAAATGCGCGCATCCTCTTAGAACAGACAAAATGTTGGACGCCATTGTGGGATGAAATTTATTCACAAATTGCCTGCAGCGCTGCCTGTGCCTGCGGCACTTCTGTTACACCTGTGATGACACAAGCACTGCCTGAGAGCACTTACGCTGTCTGCGGCGCTGCAAGCACAAGTTTGAACTTACCCATTCCTTCCCAATCTGCACATTTGCCCTCTTCGTATGGCGTAAAAGCATGAGAAACGTTATCGAAATCCCAACAAACCGGAATTCCGTGGAATTTGAGCGCCTTTGCCGGATCATCCGTATTTTGAAATGTATTCGGACAATTCAGAACATATACGATACCATCTTTTGTCGCTAAGGTATCACCCATCGACATATATCTTCCGTATACATCATCTTCATTGATCGCCCCAAGTTTCCATTGATCGCCAACTTCTGCACCCGCTGGGCGTAAATAATTGTTTGATGTGTGGACATCTGATTTTTTCCATGGGACCCATTGATAACACGGAACCGTTTGACATGTACCATCGACACATCGCTGACCATCAACGAAACATTCGGAATCGTGTTGACATACGATCTGACATACTCCGTTCACATTTTTTTGATCATCTAAACATGATGTCGGTCGACGATAAATAATAAATATCGCGATAATTATTATCGCAACAACGATTATGAGCGCAACAATGGTGCGACGCATCATCATAATATGATGGTATTATAATATGATGGTATCATATTATCATATCATCATTATTTTTTTCTGTATAGCCGCTGAATTTTAAGATCAGTTGCACGCAAATGATACATAAATCCGTAATTCGGACTAACGATCGGTCGAATCCTTTTGAGGCGATTTAACGCCGATTCAAGACTATACCCGCGGATGATCATCAAATAAAATAAAACAATTGTACTACTGCGGGAAATTCCCGCATGACAATGTACGAGAATTCGTTCATTATTATTGATACCTTCTCTGATAAATTGCAAGGCTTCGACAACGTCTTTTCGGATATCATACGAAGGTATATCAACTGCAGGAAAAACCGCATATTTAACACCATCGTGTCGATGATATCCACCAAGATAATTCACATCATCACCGAACATTTTTACGATTCGCGTGATCCCGAGATCACGAATTTTATTTCGATCATTCGCTGCGAGATAACCACTGATGAAAATATTTTCATCAACTTGATTTATAGTTTCGAACGGATGAGACATCTTATTATATATATACCACATTATTAATATATCAAAATGTCATTACCGACGCTCTTAGTACCGGGTAGTATTCGCGCAAAACCAAATGAATCACCACTCGCATATATACCACCATGGATCAAAAAACGAATGCCCGAATTCGGATGGCACGACGCATCGCTAAATAATCGCATATTAATTGTGCGCGCTGAAACCGGATCCGGTAAATCAACAGTTCTTCCAGTTGGTATATTCCGAATTCTCCGAAACGAAAAAACTCCAGTCAAGCTCTCCTATAGAGGACCGAGCGTCATATGCACACAGCCGCGCGTCTTAACCGCGATCGCACTAGCAACAGATGTTTCATCCGAACGTCTCATCAATAATGTTAAAAAACGAATTAATCCCGATATGATTCTCGGTGAGACTGTTGGTTTTCAAACGGGACCGATCAGTAATAAATCATTTGCCGGTCTCATATATGCGACAGCAGGTGTACTCGCGGTTCAGTTACGAAATCTTGAAGATGGTGAAATCATGGAGCGCTATCGTTTTATCCTCATCGATGAGGCACATGAACGATCACTCGACAATGATATGATGCTCATGTTGTTGCGAAATTTTTATCAACGAAATGCCGGGAATGAACGATTACCTTTCCTTCTTTTGATGAGTGCAACTTTTGCGACTTCTCGGTATGCGGAATATTTTGGTATAAGCAAAAATAATATTGTTGAAGTTGTTGGTCGCGCATACCCGATTGAGACACATTGGCCGCTAAAAGGGACAAATAATTATCCAGCCGAAGCTGCAGCTATGGCGTTAAAAATTCATGAAGACAACCTCGATGATCCTCCCGAGCAAGCAGATATTCTTATATTTATGCCGGGCGGCGCAGAATCAATGACCGTAGTTACTACTCTCAATAAAGCTCTGCGAAATTATCCACCTTTCCTCGTGCTCACGATAAATCGCGAAGTTGTTATATCACAGATAGGCGATTATCCGCTCGTTTTTGAAAAGCCGGATCGATTACCGTTTCGCGTGAAACGACGAATTATCGTTTCAACAGTTGTTGCGGAAACCGGTCTCACTATTGATACGTTGCGCTATGTAATCGATTGTGGATGGAATCGAACGAAAGAAGTTTATCAACCTTGGGGCGCGGAAGGTATTATTACGCGGCCTGCACCACAGAGCCGTATCGAACAACGTAAATGCCGCGTAGGTCGTTTATTCCCCGGCGAATTTTATCCGCTATATACGAAAAATGTATATGACCTACTTGAGGCTCAACAGTTGCCCGAAATTATTTCTTCTGGGATCGCAAAAATTCATCTCGCGGTGATCCGCGAACAACAGCGGCAAAAAATAAAGATTGGTAAGTCCCCAGAATTCCGCGTTGAAGATATCACTTTGCTCGACCCACCTCCGCCCGAATCATTTCTTGCGGCGAACGCAACCGCTGTCGCATTAGGATTTGTTTCTGCTCGAGCTGTTCTCCCGAGTCGTTGGCCACCACCATCACAAATGACATCTTCACCTACATACGGATATGGTTTAACAGAACTCGGTCACATCGCAGCAACATTCGCATCAACAACGATGGAAGGAGTGCGCATATTATTTGCTGGATATCAATGGAACGCAGCAGCATCAGACTTCATCACTATCGTCGCAATGTTTGGAACATCATTACCCGATCTTTTAGCGAGTCGCGGAAGACTCAAAAAAGGAGTTACAGCTGATGCACTTCCGCCCGGCGTTGAAGCTTTACGCGCATCATTACCTCCGTTTCTTAATATGCGCGTTGGTGGGAGCGTATTGCCACCCAGTGAGAGTGAAGCATTTTATTTCCGATCAAAACTTATTATCGCGGACGACTTCATCGAAGCAGTATTATTATTTGATGCTTTTGTTGATAGACTCGCATCAAATAATATTACGATAGTCGCCGAATGGTGCACCGAAATCGGTCTCAATATTGACGCGATGATTGATATTATCCGCAAACGCGAATCAATTATCGAAGAAATGATTATCGCTGGTCTTAATCCGTATCGCGCGTCCGAAAAAAGAATTGCAACACTTCCGATTGATAAATTTACAGACGGCATATATGCGATTAAAAGATGTCTTTATTCGGGTCTTCGCACATGTCTTCTTCGATGGGATAAAAAAGAAGCATCATATATTTCGCTTCATGGTTTGCGAGTAAAAACTCCCGGATTATTTACGGACGCATCAGCATCGCGAATAAAAGCATTAGATGTCACAACTGGTCCTGCGTGCGCATTTCGTCCGCGATGGATATTGACTGACACTATTCGATTGATGCCTGCACCAAAGAGAGAAGAAGATGTGAGCTTACCGCTACTATATGTAGCAGATACTAATCTTGTTTCTGTGCTTGATGGATATGTTGATCCTGACCCCGAATATTTAAGGGCGCGAACATTCGCTGAATAAGTGCACGCACACACAAAAAATATTTTTTTATACAATATATATGATGCGACATGAAATGATCGATCATTTTCACTCCTTTGAGTTTCTGATTTTTGTAATAATGTTTATATTATTTGCGATATGTATAGCAACAGTTTCATTAATTGCAAATGATTTTGTCGACTCAAGTATAGACATAAAAAATAATGATACTCACAACTGAACTTGCAAGCAAACAACTCGAGGCATATGATAGAGTTACTCGTGCGTCTCTTCAAGCACAAGGGGTCGAATCCCATAGTTTATTAACTCTTTTGTCAACTGATCAGCTGTATTTTCTTTATACTCCACGTCAACTATCATATCTCTCACACAAATTGTTAATCCCGGATAATTCGGATTTTTAACTAATATTGCACCGTTACAATTTTTATATGTGCAAAACCCATTAAAATAAAATAAATTTCCGCATCCATCCATATAATTATTATTCAAAGTAATTGATTCGGCTGAATGCAGCGATTGCAGCGAATGCAGTTATTGATAAGACGAATGTGCTTGATGTACTTTATATCCATGCCTATATATATTGGGGCATATAACTGAATTAATTCATTACAATGCGGACATTTATAGCAAATATCATTCGAATAGTGATTTGGTATTTCCTCAATATAAATTTCGGAAATATTAACCATTAAATATTTTTTAAATAATATAATATCTGTACAAATATTTTTATTATCATCGATATCTTTTTTACCTAATGTGGTTGATATATTATCCATTAATTCGGTATATTTATTTATTATGGTTGTAAGTCCCTCGTATTCTTCCATGTATTTTTTCATTTTTATAAAATATAGATCAAAAATATTTTTATATTTTTGAGTTATAATGTGATTAATTGAGTGAAAGCATTGATTTTTATTATGAAATTTATTAAATATTGTATCAACTGCTTCCAATGGTTTTAAAGATTGAATATTTTCGTTCTGAGATGGCGATAATTTTATCAAGAGATTAAATTTAATTACTTCCATCTTGTATTTCAAATCAGAATAATAAAATATTTCTTCATATAATCTCTGAATAAATATTTTTATTTGTTCATACATGATATGCATATTTTTAATATTTTTATTATACTCAGATAACATTATTTTATAAGTATTATGTGCGGATATTAAGATTGAACTACTTGAGTCCGCCACTGATAAAGTATCATTGGTAAATATTTTTATTAATTTTTCGATTTCTTCGATGTCACTCGCATCAGAATCGAAATTTTCTGTACATTTTGAATTATCTACGTACGGAAGAACAATAAAATTATTCATTTTTAAACATTGTTTACATCAAAATATAAATTCAAATTTTATAACGGCGATAAAATCGCATCTCTGATAAGACGCGGTGGACATAATCCGCTAATCGATAAAACCATGATACGATTCGACGCGCACGTTCATTTGTTGCGCCGATTACCGTAAAAGTATAAATCCCATTTTGAATTGGGTCTCGACTTTTTCCGAGCGGATCTAAATAAATTGTAAATATTATACTTAACCATCGGGCGATAAAATTATACATCGAAAGTATAACCATAGCGGTATCGAGCAATAAATAATTCATTGTGTGCGTTTGCAATATTTGAAATATATCATTATATATATTATTCAAAGATGAGTGGAGAAGAATATGATAACGAGATCGACGATCTTGACGAGGAAGATGAACAACTCGATGCCGATGAAGAGGAAATCTCCGAAGAAATAATTCCCGAAGATGATGCGATATTTAAACCTCGATCTGATCGTCGAAAACATGATCCGCTATTGCGAACAAGCAATAAATCACAAAAAACAATTATTGTAGATCCCGAAGATCGGACAACTGACCACCGTCTTCATGATAGTGAAGTCGCATATATTATTGCGATGCGAGCACAACAAATTGCAAATACTGCAACACATTTTGCTACCGGTTGTAAATTTTATGATCCAGTCGCGATCGCATACGAAGAATTATATAGTCGTCGGTGTCCCTTTATTCTGCGAAGAGAAATCGGTATCAGTCCAAATGGCGAATCAATTGTAGAAAATTGGAATGTTCGAGAAATGACGCTTCCACCAATTCCTCCACCTTCTACTTTAGGTAGTGGTCGCATACATTAAAAAATTAATGAAGTGGTCCGGCATATAGTCCTGCTTTTTTGTAACAATTTTCGAAGTACGAATGGTAATCATCGAGGTGATTCGTAAATCTTTCAACAGTATTTTTTCTGATGCGATTATGACAGAAATCTTGAAGACTTATTTGTCGCGGAATAAGTTTGCGATTTTTACATCTTCGCAAAACAATATATGTTGCACCAGCAACTGTACTTCGAAGTATCGAACTTGTTCCAATGTTGTTCGCAATTGCTATCTGAACAATATCAAAAACTACTTTACGAAGTTCTTTATATGCGTCACCCTCATAACCAAGTTGCGCAAATAATGTTGCAATTTCCGGCATACAAGGATCGACCTTAACATCTACATCCATCACTCCATCCGCAACCAATGATCTCACAAAGTTTGAACCGCGCGCAATACCTTTATGCGGAAGTTGCATAAACGATGCAATCTCTATCTTGCCCGGAGAAAATCCAATTTCCAAACATGCATAATGAAAACATGCTGCGATTATTGCTTTTTTATTTTGTGAACGTTTCACGCATTGACGCTGAACTTCACTGTAAAATTCTGATGCGAGTTTGCACGCATCAAGAGGGAGTGCGCGTCCGCCCGACTCAATATATTGTGCGCGATAATTACAGAATTCATCGTATATATGTTTCTTTTGACTATTAGCCGCATTACTTGTACTACTACGATAAAGGTCGGGCTGTAATTGATTACTATTTGGTCCTACGATACGCAATCTTGCGGTATTTGGAGCAACACGTGGTGCTTCATCCTCGTTTAGCTCAGTAGTATCACCTTCAATGATGAGACCACAACCACAACATATATACTCGAGATTTGTTGTTCCACATCGCAAAGGTGACCCGCATTGTCTGCAAATATCATTTTTTTCGGCGATCACAACATCATTTTTCGAAGAAGGCAAAACAAAATTACTCACATCAAAACCTTTTAATAATCCAAAGGGATCATCTATAGCACCAAAAAGCAATGACATTGTATTTGATTTATCATATTATGTTTGAATCAATTATTGATTCATCTTTTATACGTATAAACATGGCTTCAAGCGCGACACGTTCACTTCGATCAGCCCGTGGAACACAACCAACAAACTTATTAAAATTAGGAGCAGCTTCTTTGAATGATTGGATATCTGCTCGAACAAAAGAATATGAAGTTGTCGCTCAACGACGCGATATTGATGGACCGACCATCGATAGAGTGCTCGAAATTGTTCGAAAATTTATTATTTCGCGCGGACTCATATTATTTGGCGGTCTCGCAATAGATTATGCTCTTCGTCTCAAAGGAGATCGCATATATCCGGATGATCAACGTCCAGATTTTGATTTCTTATCAACAAAAAGTGTAGATGATGCGTACGATCTTGCAGACATCTTGAGGGCGGCTGGTTTCGAAGAAGTTGGTGCGATTCGCGGCATCCATGTACAAACGATGAAAGTGCGTACCAATTTCATTTGGGTCGCAGATATCGGGTATGCACCGCCCGATGTTTTTGATAAAATTCCGACTTTTGATTTTCAGGGGATGCGTGTCGTCCATCCAGATTATCAGAGAATGGATATGCACTTAGCTTTTTGTTTTCTTTTTAATGGTTCACCGCGCGAAGATGTCTTTCATCGCTGGCGCAAAGATATTAAGCGAATTAATCTTTTCGATAAATATTATCCGATTACGGAAGAAAATAAATCCGCGAGTCACAAACAAAAACCATCAAAACTTATTGAGGGTCGTTTAAATGCACCTATTGTTGGTACTATTACTGATATTCGTGCTGCGCTTCACGGGTTTGCGGCGTATGCAGCACTCCGCAATATGCTCGATGAGCTTGCGATTTCGTTTGGTCGAGAACCCCCGAAAATTAATGCGCCATATCTCGAACTAAAATTTCCGGATAATCAATCAATTATTATTGAAACGCCGGTCGGTGATTCGATCGTTGTTGCTTCTCCATGGCAGGTCATAGATTATACTGAACGTTATCGTCCATACATGGACATATATCCGGAATCGTTTCGCGCAAATAATATTGTTGTATTATCAACAAAAGGAAGACAACTTGCCGCAAATTGTCTTCACATACCTGCTTCAAATAATATGCAACGTCGTATATTTATAGTATCACCGCATTATTTATTATTGTGGTTCCTCTTTGAGGCGCATCGCGCAAATGATGATGAGCGCAGTATTTATCGTTTATTCTACATGCACACAATGGAAATTCTTAAAGAAGCAATATACATATACGAGAGTATAATTAATAACACAAATAAAGATGTCTTAATGGATAATTATGCTGCAAGTCCTTTTGCTCCAACCTTGACCACAATAGGTGATCTTAATTTTGATGCATCATACATTATACGGATGGCCGGTAATGCGGCAAAGTTGCAAGATAAACCACCAGCTGCGCTCAACCTTGATGCAGATATTGCAAATATATTAGTCGGACTGCCCGTAAATTATTATCCAGCAACAGCAAAACAACGTCCGGAATTTTCTTATAGCGCTAATATACTCTTTCAAAGATCTGGTCAACAAATATTGTAAAAAATATATTTCGTATCATTATACAAACATAATGGAACATATACTCCTCGTCGTAGCCATAATTATTGTATTGATAATTATTTTGATTGTCGGATATTTAATCTGGCATCGGTCATCATGTAAATCCGATGGTGATTGTGTTCATCCAAACATTTGTCGTAATGGCACATGTTCACCTTCACCTCCATCAGAAGTATATTTATTTGATGTAGGTAGATATGGTTTAGATCGTGATGCAGCTCGTAAAACTGCCGCATCACTTGGTGCAACGATCGCGATTAAAGAACAAATCAATGATGCGCAAAGAAAAGGCGCGGAATGGTGTTGGGCTGGTTGGGACGTTGAAGGAAATGGTACATACCCCATGCAAGGTGCAAGACCTGGATGTAGTGATGGTCCCGGAGTAGCACAGTTTGGTCGTAATGCATTCGGCGTTAATGTATATGGATCTAAACCTCCGCCAGGAAAATATCCCGTGTGTGGTTCTCCATGTATTCTTCCATTCTCTGACGGGCGATGGTCGCAATATTCATCGAACCCCACATGAGGACCATGATATTTCATCCGAATATAAATATCGATAGTCTTCATAAGATTTGATCGGTTTCCCGAGTCGAAGATTAACATTATTATGAAATCTCCATACCCATGTTTGGAGTGAATATGTTGATTCGAGGTCGGGCGGATTTTGCTTGAAGAATCGCGTCGCATGATCTCTGCATTCAGAGCATGGCAATGATAATAAAAATGTCTATATACGACACGACATCATATATGCATCGTTCGGCGTTGGTTCAGACGGATAATTGATGGCTGTTACATGCAGCCAATTCCAGCCGCGCGGCCCCCATTCTTTTTTTGATACCGACATTGATATATGCGTCGAGGTGTTTATATATTATTAAAATACAATGACTACTAAATGCGACATTATTCGCGACGCTGCAAATGCAATTAGTTGCGGTATGTGTGCAGCACTAAGTGCTAATCCACCGCGACCGATTCCGACCGGATGTAACATCAATGGGATCACACCACCTGCAGCTGCATGTCTCGTCAGTGGTACCTCAAATACTCGAATGAAACTTTTTCATGAGCGATATTTACCACTTAATTTATTTGATCCATCGAATGCGCACGAATTAATCAAAAACAATTATTCGCTCAGCATCAGAGAGACCCAGAACGCACTCAAAAATGCATATCCGACCGCAACTCGTGATGCAACTGAAATCGGATGGCCGGACTTTGGGTATTGCAAATCAAATAATAATAAATATTATGATCGAAATGATCTCATGCAACTTGGAATGAAACCATCATATCCGATCGGAGGCACATTTGCGGAAAAATCGATCTGGAAAAATTCAAACCCGATACCGGTCATTATCGATTACGTGATGAACCCTGATTTATTTACTATTTTAGTGTTTGCATTTCTCGTGATTATATTTGGTATATTTCTCGGGTCTGTATCAAAAAAAACTTTAAATAAAGAATTATTGCGGGAACAGCTTGAAGAGAACGATCCGTTTAAGGGGACCGCATTCGAATCATATCCTGATCCTAAAGCGAAATGCCGCAAATATATTGAGTCAATGGAACAGCAAGGGTGACATGACTTATTATCGCGCGCGATGTGGTCTCGCGCAATCAAACTAATCTATTTTCATAACCGCATTTACATTTGTACATGACGATTTCAGAAGACCCTAAGCGAATCTGTACCATATAATCGAGACCACAGCCAGGGCATGGATGTTTAACGAGTTGATTTGTTTTATCATACGGAGCGTTATGAATGAACTTCCAATACATACCGGTTGTTTGCGTACCTGTAACCTCTTTACCGCCGATACGCGCATCAATGGGTTCTCCGTTTTCAACCATTCCGCATGGACATCGAAATATAATATATCCTGATGAAGGGTCGCGGACCATAACTCGACCACAATTTTTACAAAATTTCATATTTCCGATGATACTATTGAAACGATCAGTTATTATTTGAGATAATTTAATATCATTCAATATTAACAATGTCTGCAATAACAATTACATTCGGGGATTGCGCCGAAAACAACATTGGCATGCAAAGACTCGGCACAATAGCTGATAGTGGATTTACATATCAAGAACTTGTTGATGCTAAATTGCGCTTTGAGTCTAAAGATCCTAACGTTGAATGCGAAATCGTTGATCTCACAGCGTCGCAACCCGCACATGTGTTGATCGTGCGAAATGGAATAAATATTTTACTTGAAAATAATGATGGTGCAAATCTGATGATGCGTGAACAGCGCGAACTACCTGTCGATAAAAAAGCACTATTTCGCGGCGTCGTAAAAAATTAAATTGCGAGACACAATCTATGTTTCGCAGATGAAGGACAAGAACCTAACTATGAGGCGGGTCAAGGTCGAATAGTTGCATTTCGCGATGTACCGTATACCGCGATCGCTCGTGAAGCAATAAGTAATTTCTTTGGTCCTCGAGCGCGAGAACTTTTAGCGGAAGGTAATTATTATTATGATCCAAATAAATGCGGCATCGGTTTTCATGGTGATGGTGAACGTCGCAAAGTTATTGCACTCCGCTTAGGCACATCAATACCGCTCCATTTTCAATGGTTTTATCGAGGTCTACCGCAAGGTAGTCGCATCATCATCAACTTAAATCATGGTGATTTATATGCGATGTCAGATAAAGCAGTTGGTCATGATTGGAGAAAAACAACAATCTATACATTGCGTCATGCGGCGGGTGCAGAAAAATATTTATTAATAAAATAATTATCTCCAGTCTTCTTCATCAACCTGTATTTTTTATAAAATTATAACGCTAAATGCGCGCAAAAATATTACATGATGCGCGCAAAAAATATAACACGGATGCGCGCAAAAAATATAACACGGATGCGCGCAAAAATATTACATGATGCTCAAAAATTATAAATGATGCGCACAAAAAATATTACATGATGCTCAAAAATTATAAATATGATGTGCAAAAAATATGACACGATGTGTGCGAAAAGATATGAAGATATGATGTGCACAAAAAATTATCACATGATGCGCGCAAAAATTATCACATGATGTGCACAAAAAATATGATGATATTATGCGTAATTATTCATCAATCCACGAACTCGCAGTTGATATTGGTTTACCATCAAGTTTTTCTTGTTGTGTGCGAATTCGTTCCGCAATGACATCAATACGCGCACTCGGCCTTAAAGATTCTAAAAACGGTTCAATGCCTCGCCCAAATATATCAGATAATTTATATTCACCAATGTGGCGTTCAATTTCATCGAGACGCGCCCATTTTGGATATTTTGCGTAATCAGTTCCGCTATAACGAAGTATATTATTGTAATTATATGCATCAACGAGTTGAAACTTATTTGCGCGTTTTGGATCACGCGCCATCCATTGTTGATAACGCCAATCCCCAAATATGCGCTCAAAGAATTGTGTTACCAGGAAAGTCAGTCGTACTTAATGTTTCTTGTTTAACGATCGAATGAAGTCCGGTAATCAATAATTCGCGACTCAGCTCTTCAAGACGCGAAGCAAGTGCTATAGCAGCTGGTGAAACAATAAATGGTTGAACTTCATCGGGATATGTTTGTTTTGTTTCATCGCTGAGTAGAGCACCAATGTTTGCACCAATAGCTATAAAATCAATAATACATAAGATCGGAAATACTACATCAAAATTTGCGAGAATCGCAGCTTTAATAATGTTTTGATGCGACACAACATATTCTGGTGCATATCGATGTAATGCTCGCATCACACGATTGACTTGATCGCGATAAAAATTTGTCGCATACTGTGGAGACCGGACTTCCTCAAGTCGAGAACGAAATGATGGACCAAGTATACATCTACTATAATCAATAATACATACACTATTTCCCATTGCGGGAAATAAATAAGTATCAGCTTCACCGCGAGGACTTGTAATATATGCTACGACTGGATCATCATATAATGGTATTTGTTTCGATTGATTTCCTTCCCTAAGCAATAAATTAGTCAAACTCCATACATGAAAAGTTATATTATTATTATGCAAATCAGTATGAACTATATCGAGCTTTGTATGTAAACAATGTGCTGCATAAACAAGTTCAAATAAATAATGAGCTGCATTATCAATATTAGCAAATATATTAATGAATATCTGTTCTCGATGCGATGTGTATCTTATGAACCCAGGAAGTGAACACATTGACAAACCTACATCTTCCATCGTGTGCATGAGGACGATCGGCGACATGAGCAAATAACTTTGTGCGTATTCAAGACTCTCATAGATATGCGCATTAAGTTCTTCAGTATGATAATTTTGTGTTACATTTCCGATGAGTCGTCGTGATTCACGCAAACTTTGCATGGATACTGCGATCGCATCGCCGCGAACATATCTATCTTCCATAGCTTTGTTCTCAAAGATAGATGAATCTGCGCCGTCAATATATGTCCATTGATTGTAAATCGCAAAACTCGGACTCACAAAATTAATGACGAGATCACTGACGAGTTTAGTTATCGCTAATTCTCTCCATACAGATAAATTATAATCAAAAACTTGCATCGCTTCACGTGTAAACATCGGAACTAATTTTTGACCACATCTTGTCGAAGACCTACGCCAATGACCGTGATGAAATCTTTTAAATTTTGAATAATTAATATTGCTCGTCAAGACATGCGGATATTTTTCAATAATTTTTTTCATAAGCGCAATATATCTTGTGCTCGTGTGGATCATTAACAGATTCCGAGTAGAATCAAAAATATCTAAGGCGATCGCGACAGTAAATATCATCATCGGAATACGATCGTTATTTTTATTCATGATCTCATTATTATCTTCAGGATATATATCTGATCCTAATGTGAGAGGTCCATTTAGCATTTCGATTATAATATTCTCAAAAATTGCAAGTTCATGTATTAAAACTTCATAAATTTTGAAAAACTCTGATCCGCAAATAAAACTTCTGCGATATTCACCGTCTCTTGAATCAAACGTTGGAGAAATACAAATATATTCTGGTATCTCATCCTCTTTACCTCTGCGCCAGTATGCGTATCCGACATGAGAACTTACATCATCGATCGTTGCTATAATTGCCATGCACGTGTACCCATTCGGACCGAATGGATATTCATATTTTAATGACATAAATCCCGGCATTATGCGCATTCGACCAGCTAATGGAGAACTTTGAATGTGATCCACATGTTGTGGGGAAACCGGAAACGTAGACATAAATTTTTTAAATTTTGTTCCGCCTTCGACCGCATCGAGATTTAAACATTCGATAGTTTGTGCAAGATACCATTCTCTATATTCATTCAATGATTGAGTCGTCATTTTTCCTTATATAATATAATATTTTTTAAAAATTGAATCAGTATCAAATAAATGAATACATTCACAAAAATAGGTAAAGCCTGTGTGCAAAACATAAAAAACGGAAGATATATTCTATTGGGCGGTTAGCGGACTTAATGAAATAATTGGAAGATCTCATACCGAAGACAATGTCAACATACCTTGATCAAGTATGAGTCTTCCAATTACATTAAGTCAAAACAAGTTCAAACTAGTTCTAACCCCATAGCAATATATTTTAATCCGGTATTACCATCATCATATCGCACGATTTTTTTTCCATTCCAACAATGGAGATCGAAATTTATATAACAAAAAATGTCGAATCCATTCGAGCTCAATAATCGCGACGATGGTCCCGCCAATACATATCGAAAAAGAACTTGGACACCCGAAGAACAAGCTGAGAAGCTGAATGGGTATCTCGAAATTCCTCCCGAATATTGGGAACTTATCCGATATGGATCACATGTACGATATTATACAAAAGCTGAAGGTTTTCGAACCGGCGGATTTGTTTTAAAAAATCCTTTTGATACTAAACCCAAAGGTGATGCGAACGAAAAACGTTTTATAAAATTACAAAACAATTTTAATGCTAAGGCACCAAATTATCAACAATGGATAGTCGCATACGAAGATATCGATAAAATTTATGTTAAGCCTGATGCGACAGTTCTTGTAATGATACAATCACTCGAAATCGCAGTTAAAGGATTTAACGATAATATTCGTAAACTTGCCGAATTTTCCAAAAAGCTTGATAGTCGCATATCAGCCGTTGAGGCGAGGAGGTAATGGTATACCTGATGTTTTTAACCGCATGACGCGATCACTATGTCCTGTATCATTTTTAATCGTGTCCATATTTTGATCAATAAAGTTTGTATAGCGACCCATCTGTGAAACAGATTTATAATATGGCATTTTTGATGGTAAGTTTATACGTGTATTATTAACTTTTAATCTTAAGAAACGATCGTTATGATCTTCGTCATCCATCTCGGCCTCTATTGTAGTCCGCGGATATTTTTTTGAAAAATGAAAATTTTATTCGCAGAAGATATTGAGATTAATCTGATTGACCTTCGACTATGATTCGAAGAGAATGAACAATGAATGCAACACTTACCACTATAACCACGATTGTAGTGATAACAATCCACAAGAGCGATGAAACATCATAAGCATTACTTGATGCGAGTGCCCATGTTGGACCATCAACTGGATGATCCCATGAATAAATGGTCACTACTGTGCCATCATCGACGCGGATCACATCGTAAAGATTTTCGCCCAAATAATCATCAATAATTTTTGCTGATATTCGTCTATTGAAAGCGTTTGGGGGTACCGCAAGTGCGCGCCATGTTCTCGCATCAATGACGAGTCCATTGCTTTCGTAAAATAAAGGTACATTGCGACCGCGATAAGCACCTCTTCGTTTATCGCAACTTAATACGATACGACCCACAAATGGCGCATCATTAATATTACCAATCGATAATTGATATGTTCCGTCACGCTGTCGAATAAAGTTGACAGGAATATTGACCTTTTTATGGCTTGTTTGCGCTACAAGTTGATCGTGTCGAACACGAATTCCATAATATTCCGCGACCTTATAAACATAATCAAGTATCTCATTTTGATCAGCACCTTCTTTGTGCATTTTTTGTGTTTTTGAAAGGAATTCCGCGCGCGTCGTTGGAAATAATGTCGCCATAATTATAAGATATAATGTAAATATCATTTTCAATTCTCTAGTTATAGACCACGATGACAGATACCGCGTATTTTGCTACACCGAATCCGATAAAAATTCGCGTGATCGAAGTTCGACATAATTTGATCGATCTTACGACCGCAAGTGATGAAGAATTAAGTATTATTCTTGAGCCGCTCGAAAGCTCAATGCTGAATGCATTTATAAAAATTGCTCCTATCTTTCAAGGTCCGCTTTCGCTATTTATATCAAATCGACCGCTCATCGAATCAACTTCAATTCTTATTCGCGATCTCCTCTTAAATCAATCAATACGACCAATAATTTCTGCTCGCGGAAACTCCGCTGTTTCAGAGAGAGAAAGATCACGTACCGATGGTATTCATACACGCGCATCTACTCGTGTGCGTGCTATAGATGAATATGGTCAAGATATTGCGATCGCAGCCGAAGAACCATTCATAATTACTGGTTTTGCGGTCGATAAAAATGCGGCCGGCAATATCGTGATAAATAATTTGAGTACCGGAAAATATTTAGGTCTTGATACGTTCGTAGAAAGTGGAACATTTATACCGGCGGTTTATGCCGCATACGGTCATATTCGTCCACCAGAGTTCACATCGTTAGATGATGATACTCGACTAAACGGTTTCCGAGTTTCCCCATATACTGATGTTATTCCACTCATAAATCAAACAAGAGCTGCAGTAAATTTTTATCTGAGTGGCGCTGCAACTGCAATAATATTTGCTCGCATTTCTGCCGCACTTCGCGGTTTAAATGGTGCACCCCCTGAACTTCTCGCATCAATCGGACCAAAAATAAATATTCTTGTGCATGTGCGTCGTACTCGAACACCACCAAAACAACTACCCTGGCGCGACGAAGATGCGACAGTGCGACTGCGCTATTTGCTAGAACGCCTCGCAAAATCTGAAACTATTGCTGCGAATGATTCCACGACATGGACATATGAATTAAATCCTCTTAATGATTTATTTCGCGTCGGTGCCTTCGGAATATATTTATATGCACTAACCGAAGGGCGTGAATCATTACAACTTGATGCTTTTCTTGAGCATGTAGCGACGCGTCACATAAAAGCAATTCAACTTGGTGAAATTTCACACAATGTTATGATCGCAAGTGCGCGCGCTCGTCTATATATATTGATAATTATTGATAAATTTGGTTCGGTTCGCGGAAATGAAATTCTCGAAGTGTTACGACCGACTTCAATAAGTTCTCAAGGTATGCCGGGAGGTAGTCTTGCTCTTCTTTCCGATAGTATTCAAGTAAATGATCCCGAAGCGGTCCTTAGTGTGTTAACTTCGAGGGAGCGCGAAGTTGTTGAAATCGAATATGATAATCGTCGAAAAGAATGGGAAGCATCAGTCAGAAATAAATGTCCGCACGTTTCGATTGTAAAAACACTTAGAACCGCAACTAATGCAAAAGAGGCGCTCAATGCACTGAGCGAACTTGAAAAATATTTTGATAAAAATGCGGACGCAATGACATGGATTAAATGTCGCAGTTGCGGTTTTCATGTGATATGTCCTCATGTGCGCGACCGAATCAGTATGGAAGCGCGACGTGCAACTTACGAAGAATTACGCACACATCTTCTTAAATATGTTATTGATGTACGAGGTATCGGTGATAAAGATTCATATACTTATTATTGCCGTATTTGTAGTGAACGTCTCGCTGAAATTATATCTGAAGATAATGCTGATGAAATATTTGGTCGGTTTGGTGATCTAGATTCCGGTATACGTTCTAAGACATGGGTTGTAGCACTTAATGCAGCAAAAAATGTGCGATTTCCAACACCAACAGATGAACGTAAGTTTGCGAATGAAGTTGCAAATATTGTTTATCCCCTTATTATGTCCGCGGAAGCATCAATATTAAAGAAGGGACGTCGCCGCAAAAATGTTAATGATACCAATGATACCGATGAAATCGATCCCCGAACACAGTTGTATGTTGTGCTCTTCGTCTATGCATACATTCTTGAGATTATTCGCATGTCTCAAGGGTCACGATCGCAAGAAATTGGTTTTATCAACGTTAAAAACGGATCAAAGTTAGGCATATATGCAGAACATATGCTCCGGATAATCGTTAACGATTATCGAAGTATTATATCGCAAATAGAAGATATTTCTTCTGACTATCTTAAAACGCGTTTTACTGAGGCATACCGACTTGTACATAATACCGGAGTTTCAAGTATACAAGTATCAAATCCTGAAGAAGAACTTGCGCTTCAAACGACAACCGTTGATCCTATATATCGATATGCATCTACGGTTGCGCGAGTTACGGGAAAGTTACCGATTAAGCGCTCTATAGGCCCGGTCGAAGCCCGACAGGAATTTGAAACTATTCTCGGTGCAAGTCTCGTCGATATTATTAAAATTGCGCGAGAGAGTGCGCGCGACCCAATGCTTGCACCATTATATCTTCGTCGTACCGGCATTGAAGTACCACCGGGAAATGAACTTGATTTTCTTCTAAAAGATCCTCGCATAAACCTTTATGCAAAACTTTATGAATATACAAGCGTTGATAAGCAAAGCATTGATGCATTCAAAGCGCTCGCAGATGAGCCCGCAAGCGGTATACGTTATTGGATAGGTGGTGCACCGGAAACACATGCACTTCAGCTTGCGGAGCGCAGTGCATTCTTTGAAGGATATCGTCTTTTCGTCGAATACACAAAAAATATTATTAATCAAGAAATGTTTGATTCTTATCAGGAGCAACTCGCGGCATATCGTCGATGCGAAGATGGACTCACGCACGTAATCAAATCAATCAAAACATATTTTGATTTTGGGTTTAATGTTTATCGTCGATATATACCAGTTGATGTGTCGATCACAAAACTTTATGATGAACAAGGGCGTCATCATGACTGGAACAAAAAAGTTACATATTATTATCGCAATACTGACGACTCTATCATTGAAATAAAAGGAGGACCCGCCGGTATCAAAAATGCGCGCGAAAACGGAACATTAACGACCGATATGGTTTTAGTTGATCTCGCGTGTTCAGTTTGTGGTGTGCGTTCATCCGAAATAAATAATCTTGATATCGCGAAAACAGAACAATCAATTATTGCGGCATCCGAGATTGAATCATTCTTCGTATTTTATGAATCACGTTGCCCGAGTGGTGGACTTCATGAGTGGAGCAACGTTGAACAACATTGCAGCAAATGTAAACTTGCCGCATCCATATTAAAAGAAATTGCATCAGGACAAACGAATGAGGCGCGCAAATATTATAATAAATATGCAAAAATTTTCACTCAAGACCGGATCAAGATTCGAGAAGAAAATAAATTATTAACGATAAAACACCCCCCAACAGTTGATAACACCGACAACGATGATGAAGCTATCGCATGGAAACCAGTGTAACCGGCACCAGTGAGTGCTGCTCTATCAAATGCACCAGGTGCAGCAGCCGGTGCAGCACCAGTTAACGCTTTATGTAGACCATCCATGATTGCATTTTCGATCGTTACCGGTTTAAGCAATTCCATTCTTTCTTCGTAATAATGAATAAATTGATGCATTGCGCCGAGCACATTGAGTCCAACAATAACTGTTTCATGGAACATCTATGCTTTGCTCGCATCAAGACTGACTGTGTTCGTACCTTGAATGAGTTTAGATACGACATTAAATTTTTCTTCTTTTCCACTTGTTCGTCTGATTTCTGCTTCTGCTTGCTTAATGAGCAATGAGAACGATGTTGAACCGAATTGGTCTCGATCAATCGTTGCAAATTCTTTTTCGATATCGGCGCGAAACTTTCGAATGAGCATACGACGCGAATCATTTGCGGTGATCGAGTTATCGAGCATAACTCTACCGGCAAATTCTCGCGGTAACCCCGAAGTCGCAGTAGTAGGAATACCACTCAATGTGAACTTATCGCTCGGAGCGCGTCGATCAACTTCGACTTCATCTTCGCCCGGAAGTATTGCATAATTGGTTTCATTAACGATATTCCAATCACCTTCGCGCCGTGCTCGACGGATCAAGGTCCAGTATTTTGTCATGTCATCACTTTTGATGATTCCGTACCGCCTATTAATTTCCATGATGAATGCATTCATGACGGCCTGTACAACGCGTTCGCTATGTTTTTCGCTAAAATGCATATATATTAAATTTATCTCACGAACAACTGATTGCATCTCGGATTCTGAATAATCACCGACATCAGGGTTCGTCATTTTTTGGAATATAATGCGGATAATTCCTGAGAATATACCTTCGAGCTCTGGTAGCATAGCGACTCTGAGTTGTTGTCCGGTACCATCCCATCTAAGGAATCCGCGATAAAACTCTACTAACCGCGGAAGACGGAAATATAATTCTGTTGCACCCTCAATGACTTCGGGTGTGCTATAATCATCAGCACCTCCGATAATCAGACGCGTTGGTGTGAGATCGTATAATGGAGTTCGTCGTTCAAACATATCATAAACACCCAATGTTGTTAAAATTTTAGCGGCCATTGACTTGATGATCAGCGTATAATATCTATCTTCGGTCACATAATTACCACCGAGTGCATCTTGAACGCTGCCGAAGTAAACTTGAAACTGACGAACACCATCAGCTAGTGCTAATGGTGGAGTATTTGGTCTTAAATGGATATTAACTGTTTTGCGCGTTGGAGGTGTAGCTTGAGTGCCCGCATTAATTGATATCGCACTAGGTTTCAGATAGTCCATGAGAATTTTATGAATTTGTGTCGGTGACATGAACACTTGTGATCGGATTTCGCGACCACCGAAGCGATCACCGATGCGCGAAAATGCATTGACGAGATTCTTTAATGCTTGGAAATAATCGAGCGCTTCCGAAACATTTTTCTTTGCTGCGGCGGCATGGTCCGTATTTGCTGCTTGATCTCCGGCACGAATACCTAATTGTGGTATCCCAAACGAAGCATTACCGGCTGGAGCTCCACCTGGGGGATTCAAAATATGGTAAACTTTTTGATAATAATGTGGACGTGTCACATCCTCATCAGCGAGAACAGTTAATGAATTGAGTGGAGCGACTGCTAGAACAGCGAAATCAGTTGCATTCATATGTTCGAATGCTTTCCATAAGAAATTTCCAGTTTCTTCGCTGAACCATCGAGCGATTACCTGTGTTCCGTCAAGTATTTTCTTGATGTCGCGAACTGCATCAGGATCTTTCACGATTCCAGAAGTAAATGCTTTCATATATAGGTCCATTGCTTGTAGCGCTTTGTAGAATTTTTCTTTTATGTCGTACTCCTGTTCGATCCATTTCTTTATTGAGGCGAACCAAGCATCTCCTCCAGGATTTGGTGCAGTAGTCGTAGAGACCAGACCAATATCATTAAACATTGAATATGGACTATCATCTGATGGTACTGCTGCAACCACATCTGGAGCGGCACCGGGAGCTCTTGCTGCTGCTGCTTTTGTGTTATAATATTCAAGCTTTGATGCGCGTTCGGCCTCAGTTATTCTTGCTTCGATCGCGAGTCGTTCAGTACGAAGATTCCAAAGTCGTGCCGCAACAGCATCACCAAGTACCTCAATATATTTTTCACCAAACACTTCGAGTTCGTTCGAACTTTGCTCAAGATTATTGCGGACCTTAGCCACATAATAGAAATAACTAAATTCACTCACTGACTCATTCAAACTGAGAGCACTGCGCGCAATCTCTGGTAAGAGATCTTCGTCTGCACCGCCAACGATACCTTCGCTGCCACATCGTCCACCAGTTTTCACTTCATCCAACATTTCATCAATCGCAGATGATTCATCTCCTCCAAACTTTTTTGTGATCACATCTGAGAAATAATCGACCGTCTTTTCGAGAGCATCAATAGATGCCTTGAGTCGAGCAAAGTATGGACTTGATTCGCGAAATATTTCGAGCTCCATAATACTTTCACACGTCGATGAAACAAGTCTGAGACTGCTCAAGAATCTTTCTTTTCGTTCGCGGGCCGCAGCATCCGAATACAAACCAACGAGTGCGAGCTCTATACGTGCTTCGCGCATATCACGCAGTCTAACGAGTGCATCTCTCAAAGAATCTGTCTTTTCGGTTATCGGAATTTTCTTCCCGAGTTCGGGTCCGAGATTTTTAACTGCGGCTAATACTTCATCATAATGTCTCGACATCCGCGCAACGAAGTCGCGTATAATTAATTTTTTCTCAGTTTTTACACGGTCGACGCGCCTATCAACTGCGGAACGATATCCGTCTTCATCGGCGCCGCCCATAATTTCATCATCATAATTGTTCGATGAAATTATTCTTGCCATCGAATTTGATGGCATTAATGTCTTTGATGATTCATCTGCAGCATCATTTTCTTCAAGAATTTTACGAAATCTTTCTTCTTTGCGATCATCAAATGCGAGTCGAAGTGTAGTCATTGA
Source organism: Hydra vulgaris (assembly GCF_038396675.1). Taxonomy (NCBI): domain Eukaryota; kingdom Metazoa; phylum Cnidaria; class Hydrozoa; order Anthoathecata; family Hydridae; genus Hydra; species Hydra vulgaris. The sequence continues at coordinate 86,912,310 of NC_088931.1, forward strand.
ATGAATAAATTTTGCGAGATCATCCGCTTTGATCGTACCACTTTCAATCTTTGCATCAAGTAATTCTTGAAAATCTTTATATTCTTTGCTGTCGAGATATTGACGAACACTAATACCAACTTGTTTGAGAGCTCTGTGTACGCGTTGAGCGATACTCGCGGCAGTTCCAAGACCACTGATTGCGGACGCAAGACTATCTGCGAACTCAGATGTTCCGGGTCTAAGATTGAGTCGATGAAGTAATGCATTTTGTTCTGACTCATCACGCATCGCAAGTTCAAGTTCTTTTGCTGCGGGTGCGAGCTGAACATGAAGAATATTTTTGAGCAATGTTTCTTGCTTCATCCGCTCAATTTGGGCGCGCGAATATACTTCATTGAGAGGATCGAATTCGCGATTAAGTTTTGCATCACCTTCTTTTTCTATTTTTTCTTTAATCTTGTCGTAGATGTTCCGCATAATTTCCGCTAACATTTCGATTGTGCGTAACGCGTTACGAACACTTGAGTGTACCGCAAGAAATTCGGTATTAACACCCGATGCGAAACTATGAGCCCATTCGCCAACGTTACGACAAATCTCAACTGTACTCAGTGATGTATCAATAAATTTTTCACTTGCTTTTGTCACGCCGGGCGTAAATTCGTCATTCAATACGTCCGCGACAACACGACATATCTTATCATGACTTGCAGCATCAGCAGCAAATGTGCTCCCTTTTCTTGGGTTCGGGATTTTATCCACGAATTGACGAATTTATCGTCGAGATCACCATTAGGGTTGATATCAAGACCGGCGCGATTTAGTGCGCGAGCAAGTCTTCGAATCACATCTTCTTTTGCTTTAGCAGATAAAGATGCTTCATATTCGCGGAGACCTTTGGCGGGATCAGCAGTTTCATTTCCACCGAAATATCCTGTGCAATCGCAACCACCGGTTATTCCGTCGCGTCTCTTAAGATTATCCATCGCGAGCCTAAGACTGTCGGTAATATTTGCCGCATCATGCACCATTCCGGGTATATTGTTGATTGCATTTCCGATGCGTTGAGTTGAATTACTTCCACCCATTATGTCCGAGATCACCGTATAAGGACCGCAAAAAAAAGTCCAAATGTGATCAGAACTAAAAATATAATAACTTTTATTTACACTTATAACGCTAGTTTGTATATATAGTATACTGTCTGTGTACTTGTGTATCACTCTATGGCCAGTAAGAAGAAATCTCAATTAAGTAAACACTGTCGAATATTTCAGTGGATTGAAGAACAAGATCCTGAATTTGCTGGAGCAATTCGCGATCTATGTCTCGAAGGTTCACTTTCGCCCGGAGGATATCTCGCAGGAATTACATTCCTTTATCCCCACGAGAAATCATACCGCGCCGAAATAATCGACAAAGCATACTCAAATGACGCCGAAGAAGCGGTCAAAATGATCGAATCACTTATCATCCCTGACGCCATTACTCACAGTAGCGATTTTAATCGTCGCCCCATCGGGAGCAAACTTGGTGTCAGATATAACGTCGAATCTGTGGTCGATAACAAAGTAATCATCGCAAACGGAGTTGAGCTATCAATCGCAAACATTTTCCATCCGCTCGCGAATCGCGCAGACAAACTTTCTGTTTGGAACATTTCGAAGGGAAGGTTACCACTCAAAGGTGATGCATATAAAGCTCCAACTCCGAATCGCCGGTCGAAGCGCGGCGGTGCTGAACGCGAAGAAATTGTTGGACTCAATAACAGACAAATTCTTGCTAGTAGCGTCGAAGGAGAATTTGATGAATGTATGCGACGCGAAAAGTGTAAGACACACAATCCGTATCTCGCAAAAGTAGTATCACTGCTGAATTATCTAAAAATAAAAGCGAATGATGTATACATCAAAGTTTTACCAATAATTGATTATGATCCCCTCATCAGTTTCTATCTTTTATTGGAACCATACAAATCTCAAGGAGAATTTTTGATCGACGATAATATTCTATTCGGTGAGAACGCATGGAACGGTATTAACGCATTCGGAAATGCAGTTACCGAATATGAAAACATATTTCGCTCGATGTCGAGTCAACAAGCACTAACAGCAACTGATCCACAAACAGGTACACGTGTCGTTCCATATATATTTAAAGATCGCAATGCTGTCGTCACACAGGTCGATAATATCAGACAGCAATTTAGTAAATCACTCAATCCGCGTCAAGTTCCTCAAACCGTTCAAGACGTTTACTCAATACTTGTGAGTCAAAATATTATTCAAGGTATAGGACCCATATTCCCCGATAGCACTAAAGCTGCTTTTGCTGAAAACAGTAAAAAATTATGGCAAGACGAACTCCGCTTTATCATACATGAGGCTCTCCAAGAATTACGACAAACACCATACAGTACGGACACATTCGCTAAAATTGTTCGCGATTTGCGCTTTACTTGGCCGGACAACGATTATAGCAACGAAATTCGGCTCTGTAACGTAAATGATTTAAAAAATAATGTCGGACCACGCACTGAACTGTTTCTCTTAGCAAAATTTGTTAATAGTACTGATTTTCTATATACACCGACAGCGCCCGAATATATCGGTGAAGCTTGGGGTACAATGAACCCAAAAGATGGCGGAGTCTATAATCGCATGAAAGTATCTCACGATAATCTAAAAAATATCATTGGTATGGTCAATAAAAATTCGATAAGTAAATCAGCTTATGATGAAATTGCACTTTACGTTTATTCCCATGGCGAATTACCTCCGAGCATTGCAACTTTGAAAAAATAATTGAAGCATATAATATATAATATATTATATACAAAAATATATTGATTTGTGTGCACCATCAAGATGTTGATTCCTATGCGATGCTTCACATGTAATTATCCTATCGGTGAAAAAAGTTTTATTTTCCTTGAAAGGCGCGCCGAACGTGTCCGCAAAATTATTGGAGATCGCAATATTACTCCCACACAAGCAGCTGTTGATTCGGGTCTTCAGATAGATTGTGAAGATATATTTGACGCACTATATATTAAACAAGGTTGTTGTCGTAAAATTTTAGCAACGGGAATGTTATTCAGTGATTATTATCGTTAATAATTATGCGACATATACGATATATATGTCATATATATGTGATATATATGCGACATATGTATGCGACATATATGACATATATATGCGACATATATGTTATATTTTTTGCTCCCCCTCTCATCTACGCACCTAAAATATGAAAAAATTGAATCTCGAACATTTAAAAGTATACTATAATAACATCATAACCAGTATCATCGTGTCCTCCCCCTTAAAAAGTTACAACATGTCATCTCAACAAAATAAAACAAGTTCAACAAAATCAATTCACAATGCGGCTGATATTGCAGCAAGACTTGGTTTATTAGCAGCAACTGGCTCTGCTAATTGGTGGACTTCTGCAATCAAAATCGATTGGGGGGGAATTCGAAAGGGGGGAATAATACACAGTGGGTGAGTGTAATGTATATCGATTCGTCAGGCGTTGAATATCATCTTATCGTTCGTATTAATGATGCAAAACACACAGGACAAATTATGCCAAAAACTGATGCCGGAGTTACCGAACTTAGCTCACAACTTGCTAATAAAAAAGTAAAAGTTGTACCAAGAACAAAGAAACCATCAATATTAATACAAATATGGACAACACAAGTAAAAACAGAAAACGATGGTATTACCATATTAAAAGATATTAATGGTCAATCAATTCTTCCGAGCGATGATCTAATAAGTCCATATTATATGGTTGCTTATTATGTGAATGAAGCGTTTAGGATTGAAACTAAAGAACGCATAAGGCGCGGTCAACTTTTTCATTTAAAATTCGAAGAAATGCGAACTAATAATGAGAAAATTTCTGCAAATGCAATTCTCAACGCATTTAATGCTGCTAACGGTCCACGCGCTCAAGGTGATATGATATTATCAATAGAACAGGTATCTGAATTTCGAAAAGCATATACTCAAGACGCTGACATACTTACGCGCTTATTATTATTCTATGATAAAGATGCACCTTACATGGACGAACAAAGTTTGAAATTGCGAAAGTTGATGGTGTTGAAATCAATGAAGAAAATGTTCATAAATTTATTGTTAGTCGATGTACAATCGATGGTCTTGTCAATATGGATAGTGTGTGTTTCAGTTCGATGGGAATATCAATGCCGGTTAAAGCAGATATTCTTGCTGTAGGAAAACCAATCATGTATAAAGTAAATATTGATGATGTATTTGATAACGATATTACATTTATGCCAAGCACTAATGCTACACCAAATAATGAAACCGATACCACATCTGATGAAAATTATAATGAAATTCTTGACGAACTCAGTTAAATATGTCACATATATATGCAGCATATATGCCGCATATATGCGATATATTTTTTTCTTTTACAAACATAGCAATGAAAGTAAATGCTCGTATACCGCTCGCTGAGGCTCAAACAGTTGTTGCTGAAGTGAAGCGACGTTTTATGATCGATGGTGAAATAATTCCGGTCGGCAGTGTGCGAAGAAAAATATCATATGTGAGCGATATCGATTTTCTTATCGTTGTTCCAAACAATTTCGCAAACTTAACACCAAATAATTTATTTAAATCGCCTCGCGCCCTTGATGTTGTGTCGATCGCAGATATATGTGCTGCGGGTCCGCGCAAATGGTCACTGGTTTTACAGATTAAGGGACAAAAAAAATATTATAAATCAGATTTCTTTATTGCGACCGCGCGTGAAAAACCATTTGCATTATTTCATTTTACAGGACCAAAAGAATTTAATATTAGGACCCGCGCACACGTCAAAAAGAGAGGCTGGAAACTAAACCAATACGGTATATATAGTGCGACAAGTGGTCGTCGTATACCCAACTCAAATGTACAAAATGAGCGCGAACTATCCGCATTTATCGGTATAACATATAAACCTCCTTGGAGTCGTGACGCAAAATAATTTTATTATTTGTGCGTGACCCCCACACACATAGATAAAAAATAATTTTATATTTTTTGCGAACAAAATAATTTTATATTATACGTGCGCGCAGATGAAAAATAATTATATTTATGTATAAACATGTAGGAGATGAATAGATATTTCAATTTTTGTTAAATATTTTTTGATCAGATAATTATAAGTATGGACCCTCATATTGCCACAGCAATTATACTTGTTCTTTGTCTCGCGTTAATCATTATGTATATCCTTGGTGTCGAAGTTGGAAAAGCATCAACACATCCCGCAAAAAATGAATCAAAAATATATCATTAATATTTAAAAAAATGCAACATATCATTTACTCAAAAAATATAAATTGGGGATATAAACTCGCTAGATTTATTCAATGCTATAATCAAGAATTACAAATATTCATTTATGAAAACGAATCAAATAACAATTATTTAATAACGAACGATAATTGGATCTTAATTACGAAAGAATGGATACCTAATATACATATCCGATCAAAAATAAATATAATGTTTGATCTTAACATAAATGTATATAAAGTTATAAATTATAATAATCAACTTTTGATAAATAATTCATCCAATGCAATTAAAAAAAATGTAAGAATTATAATTTTTACCGATATCATCAATGGCAGTATCAATTATTTTCTATCATTTTTCACTCGATTACCGATATTTTATTTTGTCCCAAATACAGAAATCGAAGAGTGTCTTCAATCAATCAATAATTGGGTCATGGTTGTATACTATAGTGATATAAATGCATACGAACATCAATTAACTAATTTAGCACAGTTAATCTTTGATCTCGAATATAATACATTTAAATTTCAATGATATTAAATTTCATCTAAAATACTATCGACTGATTTTATATTTTTTTGGACAAACTCTTCATCGATAATAACCCCATTATATAATGTGCCGATTTGCGGAATAGAACCAAGTAACTGAGGTGCAGCAATTCCATAAATGCGATTACGCATATTCGATAAAGTTGCGTCAGTAACGACGCAAATAGGATCACCATATGCCATGCGGAGAAGAACATTATTATGTTCGCGGTGATTAAGACCGCCGCGCTCAATACTTGTTACGCGACCGGTGCGAGTCATTTCATCCGCATAAAGAAATAAATGACGAAGGTTAGGTGTATTATCCGCCATACATGTTCGTGTTTCGCTAATAATTTTCATTCGACCAGCCTCAATACCAAATAATCTAATAGTATCACCAATACTATTTGATATTGCTGAAGTGGTATCGATCGCACTATGTAGCAAGGCATGATAAAGATTTGTTCCGGTCGTTGCAATTGCGAGTCGATCTTCTTTTACAAATGATCCGTCTGCCGCAGTTGTCATTCTTGTTATTTTTTGTGCATTCGCGCGCAATATGCCGCGGATACCGCGAATGGGCGTATCAAGCGCATCCTTGAGTATAGCACGCACTTCGTCATCATCGCCGCGTTTAAATTGGCCGGCTCGATGCCAGATTCGAATAATTATTTCGGGTACTGCTTCGGGTGTATGAACAATATAGAATCCCGAATGTCGAGCACGAAGTCTTCGCACAATGAGCTCAAGTTCAATCGCTTTCAAAACGAGTGCGGACTTATCGAGAACAAATCGAAAACACCAATTTGTTAAATCTCCGGGCGGCCTTATAAGTGGATGTGATCGCTCAAATTCTTCAATCCATTGAGCATCTTTTGCGTATGGTGGATAAATTAATTCCTTACATGGTTCGAGCAAAATATCATATCGACGAACAAAACGTTGGAGCGTAACATATTCAATTTTATTTGCAATTTCTTGTGCAACTGCGAATGCGCCATTCGCGTCACCAAGTATTTCCGGACGAAGCGGAAGTAACATTGCGCTCGACTGTTCGAGCGAAACATCGCGCGGATTATATATTTCACCTACTCGAGATATTCCACTTTTGCTTGTACCACCAGCAACACTTCTGTGATGACTATCAAGCATATACTGTGTTAATGGTTGACTGATTGCTTGAGCGGCTTGAATACCAACTGCGGTCCCATAATCAATCATTGAAAGACTATATCTCTGACGGATATTATCAATAATAAAACTTAGTTGTTCGTCAGACAGACGCGCAAGTACACGCGGGTTCAACTCTGAGCGGATCAATATACAGAATAATAACGTCGCCGTAATTTTATGAAGCGAAACAGGTGTGCCGCGACGTTCTTGAATTTCATTAACTAATACATATGGGAGTCGATCACATAAATTATTAACGCGCGCAATCCGAGCATCAATTGCGGCTACTGTCGATGTCGGATTAGGTGTATTTTTTGCCGCAATAAATACACCATCAACGATGCGACGAATATTAACCGGCATCAACATTTCGGTACTAAAACTTTGATCAAAGTTTGCTGATTCGATACTACTAAATATGTGACGATATAAATTACGATCTTCGCGAATTCTTGCAAATGCTTTCGCGACCACCTCACTTTTGCTATCACTAATATTTGCAAATTCCGCAAGTTTTGCATCACTAATGAGGATCGTTCGAAATTCTACTTTTTCGAGTTTGCGCGGATCAAGTCCATCTTCGCCGTATAACATCTGCACAATTTTTAAATTTTTCATCACTCGTCGAAAATTATCGGTCATACTTGATTGATTATTCATGACACCTTTGCGCATAAAATATCCTGTAGTTGCAGTTGATAATGCTTTATTGATTAGATCAAAACGACTATTCATCGCTTGAGCAATGAATTCGAATGACTTCATCCCCGAAATATAACTATTTGCGACAAATCCGTAAGCGGCCGGATCCATCGAAAAACGTTGATGATAAGGTGATGTGCGCCGAAACAAGAATGATTCGGCGAGACGTTCACCATTAATTGTTGTCTGACCTATCGCACCAGAAACATGAATAAGATTTGGATTATTTCCTTTCGAACCACATGCGATCATGCGAAAGAATTCATTGGTAGCGGATCGGATAGAGCTTAAAACCCATCGCAATATTTCAGCTTCTGGAATTTTAAGTGCATTAATTTGCATACGTTCATAAAATTCATGAACATTACTATCGATCGGAGGAACAATTTCGCCCCGCAATAAGCGAGCGGTAATGACTTGAGATTCGAGACATACACTCGAAACAAGTGAATAAATTTGCTCAAATGCTTCCGATGTTGGTAATAAATCTGCTGTACCAACAGTGAACCCTCGATAAAGCAAGAATTGAAGTGCAACTTGCTGAAGTGCGAATATCATATCGAGTGCGCGTTGTGAACCGTATTCGCGACTAATCAAATGAAATACTCCACCACTTGCATTCGCACCAATAGCTTTTTTATCGAGAACACCGCGCACTAATTGTCCATGTTCAATAACAGTCAATGTTTTGCTTTTATCATATGCGATAAAAGGTGCATATACATCGCTATAGCTACTTGGTTGTCTGTTATAATTTATGGGTGTTTGATTAAAGAGCATCGATACGATATCTCGACCGGTATATATGTGATCTGCCGGTTTCAAGTCGAAGCGTGGAGGCTCAGTACCAGTATTAGCAAATAATGACATTGCATGATACTTATCCATGCGAACCGAACTTCGTGTTAATTCGTAGCAACCAACTGTGCTATCTTGTACTTCTCCGTTAACAGGTCCTGAAGTTTTCGTACTTATGAACCAGTTAGCAACGCCCGACATTATCATTGCTTCAGCGCGAGCTCCTGGTTCACGCGCAACCCATAAGTTCGTCTGATCACCATCAAAGTCCGCATTATACCATTCGCATGCGAGCACATTCATCTGAAATGTGTGAATGCTCGGATCCTGAATAACGATCACTTTATGAACACCTATTGATGAGCGTTCTAGCGTAGGCTGTCGATTAAAGAATGCAACATCACCATTAACGACATCGCGAAATATTGCGTCACCAACTTCGAGACGAAAATCGCGAAGACCAGAAACTTCATGAATTTCACCTGTTGCGCGACGCACAAGATGAGTACAGCCCGGATATTGACGTCGACCATTCAAGAAGAAAGTCATGAGCCAATCGCGATTATACTCTTGGACAACTTCCTTAACTTGTAGCGTTCGTGCAAACTCGAGCGGAATTCCGACTTCGTCGATTCGGAAACTCATATTGCCGCTGATGGTGCTCCGACTGATATAAAATACTCTTTTTCCGAGTAAGTTTGCGCGAACTCTACCTTCTTTGCGCGGCAGATTGCGCAGAAAGCTATGAACCGGGCGAGCACCTACAACGAGACCACGGCGACCATTATTGCCCTGAGTTACACTTGTGCTGCTGCTACCCATGATCAAGTCATAATAAATTTGTTGTAAATTTTGTACTGCGCGATCAAGATCACCTTCAACGATACCGCCGGGACCAAGCGGACCCATGGTTTCAGGTAATCTTTCCGGTAATTGACTATTTCGTTTAACGAGATGCTGTAATAAATTTGTACTATCATGATAACTACTGCCCGCACCACTAAAACTTTTTACACCTGGTCGGATCGTATTCGGTGGAATAACAATTTCGCGAACGATGAGTTTTCGTGGATGCGTTGTGCGACCAAGTGCTTCAACGGCATTATCGCTTATGCGCTCAAATATTGCGCGAATTGTGTCAGGATATAATTTTTCAGCATTTGTTCGTTGTTTTTTATCAGAAGATGCGGTCGGTGGTTCCGCCCAGAAAGTGAAATGATCTTCTTCGTCTCTTATGATTTTTGGGTGAACTGCACTACAATTTTTTCGCGGACATCGCTTATTTGTCGTTTCAGTGGATGCTGCATTTATGAGTCTTGAACTTGCGGGAAAGTTTTCATATTTTTCGCGCTCTACAACTATCTCGCCACATTTTAAGCAGGCAACTCGCAACCATCGGCGTATTTCCGCAATAGCAACAGGTTGTACTACTGCGACACGTAAATTTAGATTACCTCGATGACCCGGACAATTTTTTTACCATTCAAGCAAGTTAAGCATAACTGTTTATGGTCTGTTGTGCCAAGACGGAGGTCATATACGCCACCTTGTATTGGTTCTCCTGCGGCTGAGAATAGTTCATAACTGTTGATGGAGGTATAGCTATTTTTTTTATGCTCTTCATCACCACTGATGTTAAACCCAACATACTGAATAAGGGAGTTGCCAGCCATTTTTAGGTATTATAATTTGTATATTTAATGTTCAAAAACGCAAAGTAATATATTGGGTATTATAAACATATTCATTGCCGCGCAAAAGTTAAAACATTTTGTGTGCAATGAAATATGAGCAAAAAATATAACACCTTTATGCGCAAAAAATATACCACATATATGCGCAAAAAATATACCACATTCATGCGCGCAAAAATAAAACATTCATACGATCAAAAATAAAACATTCATACGATCAAAAATAAAACATTAATGCGCGCAAAAATAAAACATTCATACGATCAAAAATAAAACATTAATGCGCAAAAATAAAACATTCATGCGCGCAAAAATAAAACATATTTACGCGCAAAATTAAAACATTCATGCGCGCAAAATTAAAGCATTCATGCACGCAAAATTAAAACATTAATGTGCTCAAAAAATATGTAAATGTTTATGCTCAAAAAATATGTAAATGTTTATGCTCAAAAAATATAACATAAATGTGTGCAAAATATAAATCATAAATGCGCGCAAAATGTTCACACGCAAAAAACATAAATGCGCGCAAAAAAACATAAATGCGCGCAAAATATAAATCATAAATGCACGCAAAAAATAAATAATATATGTGCTCAAAAATAAATCATATATGCGCGCAAAAAATAAATAATGTATGCGCTCAAATATATGTGCTCAAAAAATAAAACATTCATGCGCGCAAAAAAATATATTTATTTATTAAAAAATCATTCAATAATTTTACATTCTTTATATATTTTTCGAATAGGATCAACATCTGGACCATTATCATATGTGCGAAATGTGAGCGCTTTTGCTTGAAGCGGCTTTCCTGTTTTTTGGGATATTTCTGCGAATTCTATCGTTAGCAGTAATCCTTTTACATCGCGCTCAAAACGAGTTATTGTTTTTCCGTCAAGTCCTTTTACTTTTTGACTGAGACATTTAAATAACGCATATCGAACTTCGTATTTCATATCTTTCGAAACAACGTTGAAAGTATTATCTTGCGGATTTTTTGGATTTGGTACTTCGCAAATCCAACATCCTTTCCTTTTGTTCCTTGCGTGAAATCAATGACCGGGAACTCGGCATCAAATTTAGGTTTTATTTTGAGCAAATTTGCGGAATGATAATTATTATATCCGTATCGATATCCCGCATTATTTTTGCGCACTATCGCTCCTTCATAACCTTCGCGGAGAAATTGTTTCGCGAGATTATTAATTTCATCGATCGATGTTGGATAAAAATTTTCGACGCGAACAATATGTGGATGTTCGATATCTGACGCATTTGCAAAAAACTCATCGAGATATTTTTGACGATCGATGCTCTTCACATCGAGACCCTGTGGGAAAAATACATCAAAAATATGAAATTCAAGAATATTTTCATCCGCATCCGCGCGTCGAGCTTGACCCGAAATCCAATTAAGTGATTTTCCATGAACATATAATTCACCATCGAAATACGGAAGATCGCATGAGCGTTCGCGCGCTCGCGCAATCATCAACATCAATTCTCTGACGATATGATCTTGACCCGGATATGTATTTCCCGTTCTTGAATAACGAACAAGTGTATTTTTATCTTGATCTTCGTATGCAACATAATGAACGCCATTAAGTTTTCGTTGAACTGTTACACCATCAACAAAATCTTCGGGTCCGAGAGTTGCGTCGCGAGAATCATTAATTTTTTTAACTAACATGGGCGGCGGATTCGACTCATCGGCTGCGCGCTTACGTTGTTTGTTATATAATCCGAGCGCATCACGAATAGCCTGCGTAATACAATTCGTTTCATTTATTTTACCAATATTTTTTCCGCTCAAAACGTAGGTCGGTGTAGAATTTCGAATTTTTTCGTCAAGTTGTTGAGACTCGACAGTTATTTCAGCTTTATATCCATCGAGTATTTGTTGATCAAGCATATATGGTTTGATCGAAACGTATTCACTTGTTTCGATCGATATCAGTCGAACTTTAATGGTCCATGAACGAACAGCATGTGCACCATTATATGTGAGTGTCGGGAACATAAATATTTTTCGCTTATCAACAAACTTACCGGGAACTATACCTGTTTCAATTGCTTCTCGCATGTTCGAAATTGTTGTTGATTTAGCCGCCATTTTGTTATTATAATTATCAACACATGTATTGATTCAAATATTATTTTTAATCAAATAATATTTTTGGTGAATTAATTCCTGTTCGTGTTTGAATCAACATATACGATTAATATATAAATATGCCTCCTCCAACCTTAGAAGGTATCATTACTCGATACCGTCGCGAAGTAAATGCTACCGACGGTTCAACTCCAGAACTCGAAATTCGACTTCAGAACGTTGATTATGAAACATTCGCAACGATATATGAAGCATTAATATCTCGCGGCACAGAATGTAAATTAACGCAGATGGTTAGTACGATCACGAATATTGCAACTCAGAATCGCGCAATGAAGATTCGCGAAATCTTCTTCAAGGATGGACGCAAAATAAATGAACGATATGCGCAAAAAGAATCACTCTTAATACCATTCAAAGTTACATCAAACAATGTTGGTTTAAATTATATTGTCGCACTATCCGCTGAACGCGTCGATGAACAAAGCTTTAGTAGCGATGAAGCTGCGATAATTCGCATCAAAGCGCGTGTAAGCTTTGATCTTAAGATTGAAGGAATTTATGATACTCATCCGGAACTCCAGTGGAGCATAGATATGACTGTGACGCGACAGATTATGGGCAGCGATGCCGGAACATCGCTCAAAGAAATAATTTCTCAAATGTTTGCAACAAAGCCGCCAATGACTCCGGCAACATTTCTTGATGCACTACAACTTAGTGATGAAACATATCGTCAACTATATCGGTTCGAAATTGAGATAGAATTCGCGGGAAAACCAGAAGTTCGCGACCAAATAAGACCCGGCGATGTTACTGCAGCCGCTGAAACAATACTTCGTCTTGCAAATCCCGAATATGTACGCGAAGCCGCAATGCAAGCGATAATTTATCATGTTGCGCAATACCTCATTAAAGCTCCAGGATATTTGCGACGTTTTCATCGCGAACTCGGTCTGAAGCGATTACTTCCACAAGCAGTCGCAATTACGCGCGCAGATTATCGAGCAATATTTCCGCCCGAGGGATTTTTCTTAACAGAAATAGCAGATGGGAAACGTGCTCTCGCTGTAATTCATGATGGGCGCGGCAATATTGTTAGTGATAGTCTCATTAATGTCGCATCAAACATCGCAAACAGTAAAGATACTATTCTTGATGGTGAGCTCGTCGCAGATATATTTTATGCATTCGATGTGATCGCGATTGCGGGTGAAGATGTGACGTCTCATGATTTCGAAAAGCGGTTAACACGAATCCCCGAAGCAGTAGAAATTATGCGCAACCTAAAGATGCCGGTCGTCGCAAAGGGATATATTCGATTATCAAAAAATTCGCTCATGAAGGAAATCAAAACCGTTTACGAAGCTAAACGACCATACAAACTTGACGGTCTGATATTTGTTGAACCCGGCAAACCGTATAGCGAAACGACAAATTATAAATGGAAACCATCCGAACACAATACGATCGATGTACTTGCGCGTTGTGCACCCCCGAGTGTTCTCGGTAAAAAACCATTTATTGATCGACCGAATCACAAAATTTATTTCTTGTTTGTCGGGATAAATTCTGACCTCTATCGGAGGATCGGTCTTCAATGGTGTCCAGGATATGCGGAATTATTTGGTTCGAATGATGCGAGTAATTATTTTCCTATACAGTTCTCACCAAGTGATGTTCCGCTCGCATATATTTATCAACATCCCTCGGAGGGTGCCAACGAAATCGATGGAAAAATTATTGAGATTCGCTGCACCGGTAAATGTATTGCAGCAGGTGGTGGTATGCCCTTAGTTGATTGGGAAATTGTTCGTATTCGCGATGATCGACGGCGCGAACTCGCATCAAAAAAATATTTTGGGAACGATTTCTATACGGCCGAACTTATTTGGCTCAACTATGTTGATCCATTCCCGCTTGAACAACTTTGGGAAGGACCGTTAGGAGACTATTTCATGAAGACAAAAAATGAAATATATCATGCGCAAACGAGCACCATCAATTTTGTTAAATCTCAACGTATGGCTTCGCTAAAACACGCGAGTTGGGTCGTTGACATCGGCATAGGTAAAGGTCAAGATCTTGGTCGATATCTTGATGCAGAAATTCAACATCTTGTCGCGATCGATGTTGATCGCGCCGCATTATCGGAATTAGTGCGGCGTAAATATAATTATGCAAAACGCTCTGTCGAATCAAAGAAACATATACATTCATCAACAACTATTCATATCCTTGCAGCAAATGCGAATGATCCATTTAATAAAAATATCGAACGACTCGAATCACTCGGTCTCACTAGAGCGACAGCAGACGCATTAGTATGCAATCTTGCAGTTCATTACTTTCTCGCGGATATATCCGCGATGCGTAACTTTGTTGCATTAGCGCGCAATATTGTTAAGGTCGGAGGTCATGTTATGATGACGATATTGATAGGGGAAAACGTTCATGCTGCATTGAAGCAAATACCTGAAGGTGGAACATGGGATATTTTTGAAGGTACACCACCGGCGCGAAAATATTCTATAAAGCGCTTATATAGCAGCGATAATCTTGAAGTCGCAGGTCAACGCATTGGTGTTTTACTTCCATTTAGCGATGGTCAATATTATGAAGAATTTCTCGTCAATACGAAAGCGTTTACTGCGGAATTTGTGGCGCGCGACTTTAAGCTTGTCGCATTAACAAATATATCGCAAAATATTCCAGATTTTGAAGTGCGCAATCGTTCTCTTGCTGGTAAACTTACCATTGGTGATCGTAAATGGTTATCATTATATGGAGAACTTGTTTATCAGCGAATCAACTGATTCGTGAACAATCAGTGAAAAATTTGAATTATAAAATATTGATAACATTAAAATGAATAATATTAAAATGAATAATAACAATATGAATTATAAAAAAGAAAAGCAGAACAAAAAGAAAAAGAATTAATCGAAAAAGCAAAAAATCAAGAAATAATTGATTTTTATAAATCAACAGATTTGTTTCATGCTGTTCCATGCAAAGAGCGATATTCAAAAGAAAATGCACTTGCAATATTCTACAATGATACAAAATTATCTAAAAAACAATTTAATCAATTAAATTTAAAATATTCATACAATAAAATATTAGACATCGAAGATAAAAAATATCTTGATAAATTCATATATTACAAGGATATAAGAATTATAATTAATATGCCAATATGTTATATATTCGAATTTATAAAAACTGGGACAATAATAAATAAATCGTTAAATTTATTACATGCATGTAATAAATATAATATATCCTTTATTTCACTATATGAAAATTATATGTCGGAAGAATTTTCATTACCTCCCATCAATGATGAGAACGAAAAAGCAAAAGCGAAATAATAATGTATTGCAAAGCTATTGATTATATTATTTACAAAAATTGGGAAGTATAATAAATTTGAATCTTTTTTTTTTGTACTATACAAGAGCACGCACACAATGAATTTTGCAAATTTCTCAAATAATATAATTCAAAATTTAAATAATCTTCACCCGGATATAAGGCAAAAATTTTATAACATAAAATATACGGGAATTAAATTACATAATCTTCAAACTGTATATCACATCATTAATGATGAAAAAATAATTGATTGGAATGGATTCCAATATATAGAATTATTCATCAATACTAAGCGATACGATTTAAATTTCGAATCGCTTATTAATGCATGCATAACATATGATATATCGATTTATAATCTTTACTATCATTGTTATCTAACAAAAAATAATTTTAAATATTTTATTTTACAAATTATTAAAAGAGATTATTTATGGTATAAAAATCTTACTGCAGCAAATACAAAAATATTTAAAGAAGTTAAAGATAAAATAAAAATAACTAAACATAAAGGAAAAATAATTAGTACTAAAATTGTTAGTAATAAAATAATAATTTATAAAATTTTAAAAATCAGAAATAAAGGTGAAATGATGATGAAACATATTTCTGATAATTTCAAAGAAAAATATCCATATAATATGATAAAACCTTTATTCCCTCTTCGCAAAAATTGAATTTGTATTTTTTATATAGTAATACAATGAATTATAGCGAAAAAGAAAAATATGAAATTTTCCGGTATTATAAATATACTGAAAATAATATAAAAAGTTTAAACGTCCAAGATTGGAATAATTATATAGACGGAATAAATTATCGAGATTATGTCCGCGCTAATTATTTTAAAATTTCTGTAACTGAACAAAAAATATTAAAAAGTAATTTACGTCAATATTTATTTACGGAAGATAAAACATTTTTAAATATATTAGGACTCAATACGATAATTAATTATTATGAAACTTTTGACTCAGAAAATTCTCCAGATGAAATCTTCATGCAGTATTTCAGTCTTGGAATAGATATTTTCGATATAATCAAATGTCGTCGATTAAATAAATCCTTAACCGATTTCGCACATTTCATCTGTCATAAGATTGAGGTTTTGCTATAAATGATATAAAAGTTCTCTCACGCGTTGAGGGTCGCGATTATTTTTTTGCCATCTACGAACTTGACCGTTGAGCTCCTGTGGTGCACCAAAATTATTTTCAATACTGCTCATGCATCTTCTTCCGCCTTTTTGCCAAAATGGTATATGTTCGCGACGCATAATTCGTCGTGAATCATGTGCCCAATATTCTGTAATTGCTTGTTCAGGGGTGCGATCTGGATCACCACAACTCCACGCTTCATCTGTTTCTCTTGTTTTGTCAATTTCATTGAAGTGTCTGAGTCCCGCGGGAAACAAACTTTCGTTCATCGCATAGTCGTGATCATATTTATTTGAATCAAGAAATGCGCGATTAAGTGTGCGAATTTCTTCCCATAAATTGTTGCTCGTCGAATAGTTGCTCGACGAATAAACATAATCAATGAGCGATGATACCGTTGGAATTTTTGTAATTCCGTTGCGCACAAATAGATCCCGAAGATAAAATAAATTTTGTCTTGAGCAAAACTGATCAATAACTTGTTTAGTTGACATTGCACGATATATATAATATCACATACATTAAAGATCACCCCTTATTTATTTTATAATCATGAAAAATTTATATAAAGTACCCACGAAAGTGTCTGTGGGTGTCATATTATGCCGTCGTAATCCTAAAACAGAAAAACCAGAAGTATTACTCGCACATAAACGATATACATATGCGTTTGCGGAATTTGTTCATGGGCGCTACACACAAGGATATACAAATTCTAATGTTGCACTCCGATTAGTTGCACCTCTGTTTGATCGGATGACGCGCGAAGAATTATTCGATATTTTATCCCTCAATTTTGATCAGATGTGGTACCGTATTTGGCTCACGCTCGATAATCGTGAACTCTACAACAAAAAATATGCAAAACATTTATTTTCAACATTTATTCGCGACGATAATGGTGCAGCACTTATTCGCTTAGTTAAAATGGCGCGCGCCAATGGTGTTGTACTTTGGGAAGTCCCAAGAGGGCGTCGCATCGACACACAAGAAGCGGACATCATATGCGCAGCTCGTGAACTTCAAGAAGAAACTGGAGTCAAAAAAATGATTATCGCTTCCTGCCCGGAGTTAAACGTCGCGTCAACTTTATAAGTGATGGTATTCGCTACATATGTTCGTATTATGTTGCGATCGCGAATCCACACCTCACTGATGCGATCAATTATGATGATCCAAGTCGTCCAACATTGCGCGAACTATATTATATGGCCGAAGTGAGCGAAGTTCGATGGTACAACATAGAACAGATTCGACTCATTGATGACGCAGAATCACATCTCGAATCACTCATTGCGCCCGCATTCAAACTCATGAAAAAATATATTAAAGGTCATTGGGTATCAAGGTTGTGCCGGAGCAATAATGTGTTTCCAAAGAATCATAGAACAGATAATGTCATGGGCCGTCTGATGAAAGAATCGCCGCGCCTCATCAAGACTAATCGTCCGAAGATCAGCTTCAATATTAGTTATTGATCCTATGCGCCGATTACCATATCTTGTTGGAGTTGTACTCGGAACATAATGCCAAGAATTTGCGACAAAGTTGCGCACATCCGATGAGTCTTCGAAAAATTCTGGATCGTGATAATATCGACAACCCATACATCGAGTCCGTCTGCATTCTTTAACGCATTCGAGTGTTTCGCGCGTACCAAGATAAATATGTCCTATATTTGCATGGAACACACAATCGCCGACCCGTACCGCAAAATGATTCTATCGCGGAATATAATATAAATTAGTTGTATTGATAGCGGCGAATACTTCTGATGCGATTTTCATATCTGCGGGTAACACAATTGCATCAATAGTAATGTTATCTGATATTTTTATCGGACAACTGACGGGAGCAACAAATTCTATCGGAGGAACAACATCAGTTGGTTCGATCGCATTAAATGATCGAATACGATTGAGTCCTTCTTGTGCCGATTTGAGTTCAGTTTGATGAAGTTGTTCCGCATCAGTTGTATTTTTTGCGAGGATCGATGAAAGCTTCTGAAGATCAACCTCGAGATGACGCATTATAGAAATTGCGTTCGCGCGAATCTCAAAAGTTGTAATATTAAATACCGAACTTGATTGTCGCGTTTTTTCTGTGATTTCGCGTAACTCATTTGTGATTCGGTGGAGCGAACATATGCGCGCATCAATCTCACTCGTGTTCTCATCAAAGTCAGTCATGTTTCACTCCTCGGTATGGTTAAAAAAATAATATTACTCTAACTGATCAAGTTGTTGATCATCACAAATTTGAGAAAACCTGTTGTGGGGAGAGCGACATTCTGTACGTCGATAGATAATATTACCAAATAATGGTAATATACCATGAAACACAGATATTTATATTATTCGAGGTAAAGGACCATCAACTATTGTTATTGAAGCTATTTTGATTTCCATATTATTTCTTAACATCTTCATAATATCTATCGATATAATATTATCTATCAGGATCATATTAGTTCTAGATGAAGGTATCGTCATTTCATTACGCAACAATGAACTATAATATTTATGAAGTTTCGATTCTTTATTTACTTTTGCGACCTGAAGACACATCTTGATGACATATATGATATATCATATGATATATGATATGTCATATATCATATGATATATCCGTATTCAAATTTTGTCACGTAAGGGCGAACACAAAAATAAAATTTTATTTCGATGCTGAACCACAAAAATATTTTTTGCGACTTACATTAATCAAATCAACCGGATAAAGCACTTCTTCATATTTCAGCGCTAATGGTTTTATATTTTTTGCATTTAATCTTTTATTAATTAGGTCATTAATTTAAGCAATAGCATCATTTGCTTTTTCTATACTTTCGCTGATCATCATACACTCAAAATTTTTCAGAGGATATTCTATCGGAAACTCTTTAATATATTTTATCACTTCTTCATCTGTGATAAATATAATCATTTTTGAATGATTATATTAATATCCGTATTCAAATTTCCATCATAAATAAATGAATTCGGTATTAT
This sequence comes from Hydra vulgaris, assembly GCF_038396675.1. Lineage (NCBI taxonomy): Eukaryota > Metazoa > Cnidaria > Hydrozoa > Anthoathecata > Hydridae > Hydra > Hydra vulgaris. The sequence goes on from NC_088931.1 coordinate 86,932,196, forward strand.
AATATATATCATAAAGTATGGCATATACTGACTCTTTCAAAGAACAGGTCAAACAAGCTATCGCAAAAAATATTTATTCTAAAAATCAAGTTTTGATGAAAGCGATGAGACATGATTCGATAATATGGAAACCCGCCAAACATATCGTGAACAAAAAACAAAATAATGAATTAAAATCGAAAACCATAACATAAATAATAAATATTTGAAAACATTTATGATCATCCTCATCAATATGATAGATATTGATCATGTTCCGGGCACTCCATGTGCAACAAAAAAAATGCTCAAAGCGGTTGCGGCATTTGCGTCGTCCCGCAAATTTGGAGATGGTGAAAAAGGAATCCTTCCAACAGCTGCAACACCTGAAGCAGAGGCCGTACGTAATGCCGCATATATTTTAGGTTGTAAATCCGAGTCATGCGTCATTTCCCATCCGGTGCTTCGCGAATTTATTGTTAAACGAAAAATCGCGGACCCTCAAGATATTAAAACGGAACTTGATCTTCGCTTTAAAGCATCTGGTCCGCGCGATAGTCTCGCGTTACTCAGCAACTATAATCTCGATGAAACGCTTCAACGATGGGGCCGTGTTTTCACGGAGTTCTTTCCTTGTCCGTTCGCGATGATGGATTTCGATACTAATGGCGATTATTTTGGAGAAGCTGATCTCCCAGCAATTCTTGAGGGACGCGTTGATGCAAATCTCGGCCCGAGTGTCGGAAAGATTCGAAGAAAATTTACATGTTTTGGGTGCATAGTTAATACTGATAATAGTACTGGTCCCGGAAAACATTGGGTCGCTGTATTCGTCGACTGTCGTAGCGAACCATGGACTGTCGAATATTTCAATAGTGCGGGTCGGCCACCTCCTCGACCGATGATGAAATGGATGGAACGCACTCGTTCACAACTTTCCGATTATCGTCAGAAAAAAGGTAAAGTTATTTCTGTGCCGGTCACAGATATGGATCATCAAGAATCACAAACAGAATGTGGTTTATATTCATTGTTTTATATTCGTCGAAGGCTCGAAGGCATACCATATACATTCTTTGAACAACAGCTTGTTCCTGATGCCGCAATGACGAAATTTCGTCAACATGTATTCGCCTCATATAGATGAAATATGATTATAAAGTTTTTTGTTGCACACATTGTATATGCGACCATGCAGACCACATACATAATCATAGCAGCTATTGTAGTTATAATAATTCTTGTAGCAGCATATGCTTACGAGAAATGCAAATTCGGTCTCAACAAACATCTGCCGCTAAGGTGGCAAAAGGATTGTCCTAATGGATTTGTAGGATCATGTTCTTCTGATCAATGCTGTTCTTCGCATTGGCATTAAATACAAAAAACAAATAATATTCATACATTATAGCGCGATGGCTTTATACGATGAATACTTCGCATTAATTATCGCAGCTCTTGTATTTATGATTGTACTGATTTCATGTTTCACATGTATACAGTTATATCATCTACGAAAACCAAGTCGGATCAAAATAGATCTATCATAGAACAATTGATTAATATAAATCATCTGTTCACATCATACAAAAAAATATTTTGCCATGATCACAAACTTTTATTAGCCCCCGATAATAAATAATTATTAATTATATATAAATATGCGATGCCGCAAGATCACAAACTTTTTTAAATTATATATCCGCATGTGATGCGCGCGGTCATCAACAAATAAAAAATTATTTTTCAACATGTGATGCGCGGTCACAAACTTTTTTAAATTATATATCCGCATGTGATGCGCGGTCATCAACAAAATTATTTTTCAACATGTGATGCGCGTGATCACAAACTTTTTTAATTATATATTCACATGTGATGCGCGTGGTCATCAACAAATAAAAAATTATATATTCACATGTGATGCGCGTGGTCATCAACAAATTAATAATTATATATTCACATGTGATAAACACCTTCCGATCACAAATAATTAATAATTATATATCCGCATGATCACAAATAATTAATAATTATATATCCATGTGTGATCCGCATGATCACAAATAATTAATAATTATATATCCATGTGTGATCCGCATGATCACAAATAATTAATAATTATATATCCATGTGTGATCCGCATGATCACAAATAATTATTAATTATATATCCATGTGTGATCCGCATGATCACAAATAATTAATAATTATATATCCGCATGATCACAAATAATTAATAAATATATATCCATGTGTGATGCGCACAATCACAAACTTTTATTTTTCAACATGTGATGAGCGTGATCACAAACTTTTATTAATTATATATCCGCGTGTGATGCGCGTGATCACAAACTTTTATTAATTATATATCCGCGTGTGATGCGCGTGATCACAAACTTTTATTAATTATATATCCGCGTGTGATGCGCGTGATCACAAACTTTTATTAATTATTTTTTAACATGTGATGCGCGTGATCACAAACAAATAAAAAATTATTTTTCAACATGTGATGTGCACGATTACAAATAATTATTAATTATATATCCGCATGCGCATCGCATGATCACACAGACATATATTGATTATAAATCAATGTGGTTGCGCGCGATGGCAAATAATTTTATATCCATATGTGATGCGCATGATCACAAATAATTTTTAATTATATATCCGCATCGCATGCACATAATCTCACAGGCATATATTAATTATAAATCAATGTGGTTGCGCAAGATGGCAAATAATTATTAATTATATATCAACATGTGGTGCATGCGATCACAAACTTTTATTTTTCAACATGTGATGCGCGCGATCACAAACTTTTATTAATTATAAATCCGCATGCGGCGCACACGGTCGCAAATAAATAAAAAAATATGAGATCTCATATTTGTCTGCAAATAGTTTTGATATATAATTTATCTTGATATGGATATATTTGACCGGCACAATGTTTATCATCATCATTATGATAATATTATATATATTTTGGCAAAATAAGGATCAAATATGTTACCGTGAGCCAAGACCTTGGTCAAGACCTTGGTCAAGACCTTGGTCAAGACCATGGTCAAGACCTTGGTCAAGACCTTGGTCAAGACCTTGGTCAAGACCTTGGTCAAGACCTTGGTCAAGACCTTGGTCAGATCACTATGGACCAGAAGGTCCCACTGTATATTCTAAAGGATTACATGCGCTTAACGAACCCGATCATGAAATATTAATGAATTGATTCATAAAATTCGATCTTTATAAAATAATTGATCATATGCGATATTTTGAATCGCTTATTTTATTAAATAATATATCATGTCAGTTACATTTATAACATCTGCAATTGCTAACACAGCATCCGCTTTTGCAAACTTTGTTACTTCACCAATGAAATCCGCGCCCGTAACTTCAACGCGCGCAAGTGCTAGCGCAATCACTACAAGTAATATGCGCGACCACGTACGAGAAAAAGCGATGTGGGCTGGAGCATTAACGCGCATTAATATTCCAAATCTTCTCGGAGCAACAGATGATGGATCAATCATAACAATTGATCGACAACATACGCCGGCTCTACTCAAAATTTTTGACGAAATTATTGTTAATGGGACTGATCATACAATTTCGCACTTAAAATGTGCCCTCTCCCAGAGAGTCACAAAAATCGAGATTACATTTGATCCCGAAACCGGACGTTTTTCTGTTTTTAATGATGGCCCTGGTATACCGGTTATACTTCACGCAGAAGAAACACAAAAGGCCGGACATAACGTCTACGTACCAGAAATCGCATTTTCACAGTTTCTTGCGGGAACAAATATAAATAAAGAACTCGACAATGTAAAAGGCGGGATCAACGGTTTAGGCGCAAAAATTGCGAATGCGCATTCCATCGAGTTCACTATTGAAACGATCGATGGTGTTAATCGTCGATCTTATCGTCAACAGTGGCGCGATGGTCTCAGTAAACGATTTGATCCTGTTATCCGCGAATGTGATCGATCAACTCCAACATATACTGTTGTGAGTTTTATACCGACATATGATGAGCTCCAATATACCACACCTCTCAACAAAAACGACATCAATGATATTGATGCATATTTGCGTTTACGAGCACATCAAGCCGCCGCATATGTCGGTGAAACTGTTTCCCTCTTTTACAATCATAAAAAATGCGAAACAACGAGCGTTGCAACGCTTGGAAAACTTTTATTGCCGGCCGATGATAGTCAATCGATCATACTTCAGACGCAAGTAAAATCAACCGAAGAACCATACAAACAACATCCATGGAATATTGCGGTAATAATTTTACCCGCCGGTAAAAAGGTACCCAAGAAATCAGCGATTCAAAATATGACGATCATTAACGGCGTCATAAGCAATAAAGGTTCACATATACAGTATATTAGGAAAATACTTAGTACTGCGGTCGAAAATAAACTTCATAGCATCACAAAAGCAAATAAAATAACTATGAATGATACGCTTGCTGGAGTGCGCATCGTTATGTGTGGTGCGATACCCGGTGTTGATTGGGGAGGTCAGCGTAAAGATGAAATTCAAGTTTCAAAGGAAACACTCGAACATTACACATTTACCGCGACCTCTTTAAAACAATTCAGCGAAGTTGCTGCAGAAAAAATTTTACTTGCGCAAAATGCGTCATCGGCGCGAGCCGGAAAAGTTGTTCACAAAAAATTTACAAAGGCCCGATATGCAGGTAAATCTTCGCACAAACGCAATACATATTTACTCGCAGCCGAAGGTGATAGTGCGATCACGTTACTCCGCGCAGGTCTTACGCAAACGCGGAAAACATTACCACCTGGTGGTCCATCGCTCGACTGGTGCGGAATCATAAGTCTTCAAGGCGTCATAATTAATGCGGCCCGAGAAGTAACAGAAATGGAAACTAGTGGCGGCGACATCATCAACGTAAGAAGTGCAAAGTTGCAAACTAATAAGCGATTAATTGCGCTCGCTGATGCATTCGGACTTGCTTATGGACGTTCCTACACTACGCCGGAAGAATTATCAACATTAAATTATGGAAAATTGGTACTTTGTGTTGATCAAGATCTTGATGGGATCGGCAAAATTGCGGCGCTAGTTCTTGTTTGGATTTATTTGTTCTGGCCTGCACTTATCGCGGCCGGATATATCGGTAGATTAATAACACCTATTGTACGCGCATATCCCCGCAGAGGTGCACGAAATCCTGTCGAATTTTATTACGAAGAAGAACTAAAAACATGGCTGAAAGAAGATCCGAGTCGACCTGAAAATTATAATATCAAATGTTATAAAGGTCTCGCGACTCACGACAGCGATGAAGTTAAGCGTATGTTTAAGCCCGATGAGTTCAAGCATAACATACATACATACAAAGGTGATCGTGATATGGAACGTCTTTTTAAAGTATATTTTGGTGATGATCCTTCATTGCGCAAAGATATTCTCGTGACACCAGTAAAATATCTCTCACTACAAGAGTCAATAAATCTTCAGCGATTGCAACATATCCCGGTCAGTCGTGTACAACTTGATATCGATACCAAGTCATATAAAAATGACGCAATAAAACGACAAATTCCGGGCATAACTGATGGTCTTAATCCCGTGAGAAGTAAAATATTAATGGGATCGATCAAAGAAGCTTCATCAAAAGAGCTCAAAATATATCAACTTGGCGGCGCAGTCGCGTATGGATTTAAGTATCATCATGGTGATGCTTCGCTCAATGCATCAATAATACATATGGCGCAATCATATCCGGGCGCAAGAAAATATCCATATCTTATCGGAATAGGTCAATTCGGAAGTCGTCATGGTGATAAAGCCGGTTCAGCAAGATATATAAGTGTTAAACTGAGTCCGATCGTGAAAACAATTTTTCCGCCCGCAGATCGATGGCATTTACCATATGTATTTGAAGATGGTGAACGTGCAGAACCGCAATATTTTGTTCCAGTTATTCCGATGGCGGTGCTAGAATCATATAAAATTGTTAGTGAAGGATGGAATCATATAAGCTTTGGGCGCGACTTCAATGATGTCATCGCTGTAGTTGAAGCATACATTAATGGTAATCCTGATCTCACAAATATCGCTGAACGTCTCCACAATGAGGGTCTTAATGATTCGGTCATGACCGAAATACATCGACTTTCAAACCGATGGCCATTGCGCCCGAGTACGCGCGATTACAAAGGCGAAATTCGACCATACCGTAACGGCGATAATTATAGCTTCGGATCATACATATATGATGAACCGTCGCGCATCGTTAGGATAACTGAATTACCGATAGGTATATCGACCGCAAAATATCTTGAAACGCTCATGAAGCCGGGGCGAAGCGGTAAAGTGAACTCCCGCAGCGAATTTATTGAAACAATTAATGATCGTAGTAGCGGCGATACCGTTGAACTTGAGATCCGCCTTAATGTGGGCGCATTCGAAAAAATACTTGAAAATATTGGAAATGCATTTATTGATCCTATCGAAGATGCATTAATGCTACGTTCGTCGATGCGATCACAACTTAATTATTATAGCACAAATGGTGCGGTCCTCGAGTTTAGCGGATATTATTTAGCAAATATATTATATTGGGCTCCGTTGAGACGCAACCTATATGTGACGCGTTTGATACGTTCACGCACCGTCACGGAATTACGAATTTTAGAAAATAAAGAAATTATTCGCTATATCGGTTTAGCAGCTGAATTAAATCTCGCAAAAATTGAAAATGATGAATTCGCATCAGAGTTATTCGGAGTCGAAACTTTCCCCCACTCAATACGAGCATAATTCATCAACCCGAATATATCACGAATGAAGAACTTTATGATGCTGCGATTGCGGGTCCTAACGTCAGTTATGATTATTTGCTCAATCTGCGCGAACGTGATCTCGTAAAAACTTCGGTCACTAAGAGACAGAAAACACTCAAATCGTTGTATGCTGAACTCGAAAAAATTAAATCTCAGCTTGATGAATATCCGGTAGTTGGTGCGAGCGTATGGAGAGCAGAAATCGAAGAATGTAAATCAATCATAGAGCGGGGCATTAGTACTAACTGGAAATTTAAATAATTATACCTCAATCGAATAACTGATGTCCCATTTATTTCTTTTTTTCCAAACATATTCGATATCAATATATTTTAATGCTACATTTATTGACAATATTATCGCTTTTTGTGTTTTAGTATTTGGGTCGTCAAGTAATGTAGATGTGAATACCAGAGAATCGAAACATCGCGTGAACATAACTTAATGTCCATTATTTTTAATCGGTTCAATGTTGTCCGCGTAGTTTATTATTTTTTGAAAATATTTATCGAGCACAATTATCCAGATAATTTTGATCATAAAGAACGTGATACTATAAATACTAGTATAAGTCCGCAAATAATGAATTTGATAGTAAAAATTGCATAGTGAATATTTACGACGAGAATGGCGAGTTCACTCACATCAAAATATGGTTCGTTATTAGATCCTACTCGTGAATTAGTAACACGACATGGGTTCAAAGGAGAAAGACAAATTATGACGATTCCTCTCACTTCGAATTCTATAACTACACCCAGTGGTCAAACTTTACTGATTCAATTTCCAAAAATTGATCGCAATCGAGTTGTTGTACCTGGAACAGTTCGTCTATTATATGATGTCACATTGATCCATGGTACAGATTTAACTGCTCGATTTGTCGCAAATCTTGGACGCGCAATCATTGAAAAATTGTCGATCCTAATGCAAGGTCGAGAAATACAATCACTTTCATCATATGGTGATTATTGGGTCGTACGGGATATGTTTCTTCCAACATCACAAAGAGCAAACTTTGATAGATTATTTCAAGGGTGTGATGATCAAGCTGATCCCGGAAATCTAACACTATTACAATCAGGATCAAGTACTGGAGCAAATGCTGCACTTAGTCTCGTATTCGGTCGCAATCCATCCAAGTTATGTCACCACTTGATTTCGAATTATTAACATCCAAGGGTCCCTATCATTTGGTGATCAACTGGAATATGAGATTACATGGGCGGATCGATCACAAGTTATCATATCGACCGACACCGGTGCGGCTGTTAATTATTCATTAAATAATATTGCATTACAATATGAGACAGTACTTGCAAGCTCAATCGCATTATCATCTATTGGTCGATTCGCATTAGCATTTGAGCGAATTGTTCATCACAGAAGATATCAATGCGATGCTGCACAAGATTTTTGGAACATTGATATTAATGTTTCATGTGAAAGTTTGAAATATGTTCTCATCACATGTCCAAGTTCGGTATCATTTGCGCGTCAACCAGAAAAAACATTACCGGTAATGAATATAACAAAACTTAAAGTATCAATTAACAGAGTTCCAAATAAATTATATTCTAGTGGTGCATCGCAATATCACCTATATGAAGAAAGTTACCGTTGTCTCGCCGGATCTAACAGTATTGAAACAAACGCTATTAACGCAGATAATGCCGTCCAGCCCGCCACAATTATTAATTGGTATCTAGGTACGCAGCAATACCTCGCAATCGATTTTAGATCAACTTCTGATCAACATCTTCATGGTAGCGGATTAACACTCGGAAATATTGGAACTGGCATTCTTCTAACCTAAACAAGAACAACAGGAACTGGAAATGTTGATGTGTGTATTTTTTAGTTATGGATGCGATCGCAAGATTTGACGGTGGTCGTTTCAATGGTATAACATATTAATGATATCGTCGCACCCACAGTTAAAAAATAATTTTATCATTTATGATATTATCGCAAAATTGAAAAAAATTAAATAGTTGATACCTAATTCCTCATATTAACCGTTACCGCAGTTAATGAAAATGTATAAAATCCATCGATTCCTAATTCCTGGAAAATCAACAGTTGATGATGTAAAACAGATAATAAAAGATAATCCAGAACTTAAAGAATATTTAGCTAAAATTAATAATAACAGTAATCGTAGTAGGTATAAGAGATCGATCAAAAAAAAATTTGGTCCAGAAATAGCAAATCTATTATTTGAAATTCGACCAATGGGTAGACCTAGATATACTGGAGTGTTTAAAAGATTATCCGAATCAACGAGACAATTAATTCGCGAAACTTTAAAAATTGATAATTTGAGTGAGGTCCAATGGAATTCGGTAATTTCGGGCCTTATTGCGGATAATATTGTTAAAAAATACGATAATGATACGAGTGCATTAATTGCATTACGAAACTTCAGATATGAATTGATTAATATTTTAAAACTTGATCGAAGAGATGCAAAAAATAATCCAATTATTGCATCAACATATCGCGCTGGTATATCAATACTAAATAATCAATTTATTACTAAATGTACAATGGTTAACATGTCTGAAAAAAATAATAGAACACAAAAAAGGAATGATTCGACGATCAATGAATGCCGCATCACTCGTTAATTTTTTTTTATAATCATGCAGACTCACGACCCGAAAAATTGGAGATATTTATGTTCACATCATATCCGTCATGGACTCTTCTAGACGCGCAATACAATATGTTGAAAATTTTAATAATGCATTGATCGCTCTTATACAGGATTTGACGCGACGTCATCCCGATGATGCAACAATTTTTCGCGCATATATGCGCATTAAGACTATTATTGATTATACTCCCATCCAAACAATAGAAACGGTTGGTGCATATTTATATAAATATCGCGAACAAATTTATCATCAAAACAGAGCAATCGCGGAATCGTTCTCCGTAGATAATACTTTTGATGCTGAACTCAGGTCAATCGACGATGATGATAAAATACAAATAATATCGTATATAATACAAAAAATAAAAGAATCTGCTCGAAAATTAAGTCCGAATGAAAAGAAAGAATATTTTGATATTGTTGTCAACTTACTTGACGATTATATCGAATATCTTTATTACAAAAATCGATAAATTATAAGTCATCGGTCGATTGCATATTCGAATAATATTTGTAATACATGTAATCGTCGTATTTGCTCGAGTTATCGTCCTCATAATCTTCAGAATTTTCACCGGTGATAACCATTTCATCATCGATGTCGCGAGCAAGTCTATCTATCGTTTTTCGAATTTCATCTTCTTCTTCATGTGATGATTTTTTATTGACAATATTTGAATTCTTTGTTTCAACATTGTCGGGACGCGCACTATTATTGCGACGATCCATCATACTGCGATAAGCATCAAGCATATTTGTATTTTCGCCTATTTCTTCTTCCTCTTCGGTATCTTTTTCTGCGCGATCAAATGACATTTCGGTTTTGTAAAATTTTTCAAGATCATCTTCTTCGGTAATTCCTTCTACGGGGCGAATACCTCGGGCATTAATTGCTTCATATTCTTTGATGTTTCGATCATAAAGATCAATAATTTCTCCGCGGCCGATATATATATTATTTGCTGTTTTTAATGCGGGTAATCGTGTTATATTATTTTTTTTCATTGCGCTGATGAGTCTCGGATCTTGGAGGTCTCGGCTTCGAATTTTATTAATTTTGATGTTGATCCCCATTTGCTTAAACAGGGGAAGTCGATCATGAATAAATTTTAATATTTCGATCGTGATATTGTGACTTATAATCTTTATCATCATTTGAGACTACTTTTACATACAGTTGGTGTCGATGTGTACCTACTTTGATCTTTGATAAATCAACTTTTGGGCCGGATGGGATTCCACGAACGCCGATAATAGGTCTACGTTGGTTCGACATTGTTCCTATCATTATATTTTGAATATTTTTGAATTGCGAAAATACATTTATATTACATTTATAAACATCATGTCTATTGTTCGACTAACGTTTTTCCGACATACACTCGATGAAACAAATGCGCCCGAAATTCGAAAATTTTTTAATATTGATCGTATGCCACTTGCGCCCACAGAAGTTTCTGTCGAGTTCAAAGATGTTCCGACTGTATATGTGAATGCATTTCGTCGCGTTCTTACGACTGAGTCATTCGGATATGCACTTCAAGTTCCCCCAGACGGTTTAAATACTGAATTAACAACTGATTGTTTTATGTTACCGCAATTTGTGAATGAAAGAATTTCAGGAATGGCACTTCCTTCGCAAATACCCGCAGATATTGTATCAAATCTTCGGTTAAAACTCGATGTGACAAACAATACAGCAAGTCCACTCACAGTATATTCGAGTGATCTTGAAATTTCAGCAGGAACAATGCCAGAACCGCTTTTTAATCCGACCGCCGATATTGCGTTTTTACAACCGGGAAAACGTATTGTTATTGATGGAATTTATATTTCATCGGGCCACGGAAGTAATAGTTATAAGTATGTACCGGACAAAACGGTTATACCCATCTCGACATTGAGCAATATACCGATGAAGAAATGCGCGACGAAAAAGGTATCGCTGCAGATCAAAGTGGATATAAATTATCAAGTCTTGTTGCTAACCCGCGGCATCGATTATTAACCGCAACGATATTTGCGACATCAACAAATATGTTCGACGTTCGAATCGTTCTTTCCGATGTATGCGTAAATATTAAAGAACGACTTCAACTTATTAAGACCGCAATAGAGCGTCACGACGAAACAAACTCACACCGCGGAATACAATATACCGTCATCAAGCTTGAAGCCGGTCTCACTGAAGGAATTTTAATTGTTCCGCGCGAAACATATACTATTGGGGAACTAATTCAGCGCATTGTGTGTGTTCTTACGCCTGATATATCAAACATATCATACACCATAAGTTCGCATAAAAAACAAATGAATCTTACAATACGTCACACTGATGATGTAACACAAATTCTTCTTCGCGCGATTAAACATATTATAACAGTTTTTGATTCTTTACAGCGGGATATAATGAACCCTGCTATATAATTTGCACCACATCCATATTTGAATATTTTTTTAAAATAAAAAAACAATGTCGATCAGGTTTCATGATAAACGACGAACCCGGCGCGATCAAAAATATATTGATGTGACGAGCAAAAGTGATGACCCGATTTATATAAAATTTTCACCATTTTATCCACATGGAAATATTCCAGTACCAGGTTCTGCAAATCTTAAGACCGAATCCGTTGAAGGTGCGTGGCAAGGCCTTAAAGTACTTGATAACGGTTAAGGTGTCGATTTATCAAAATTAACAATAACCGATATGAAGCGATTAAAGCGACCACAAAAATATAATGTACTCGGACATAGATATGATCAACTTTTACTTTCGTATGTGGATGCTCGCAAACTTATATATATACCGATGTATGAGTTTGTTTTGACAACGTATCTATCGGATGAAGTAACAAATTTAGTTAAAATGGTTCGAGATGGTAAAAATATAATCTTACTTGATTATGAAACAAATTGTGATATAAATAATATTAATAAACCATTATCACATGCATCACTGATAGTTTCTCATGTGATGCGCACGATCGCAGATAAATAATTTTAAATCAATTGATGCGTGCGATCACTAACTTTTATTAATTATATATCCGCGTGTGATGCGCACAATCACAAACTTTTATATATCAACATGTGATGCGCGTGATCACATATATCGATTAATTATTTTTTCAACATGTGATGCGCGTGATCACAAACTTTTATTAATTATATATCCGCGTGTGATGCGCGTGATCACAAACTTTTATTATTTATATATCAGTATGTAATGAGCATTGCCTAATCATATTATATTGGTCATGCGATCTCTGATTTTGAAGATGTTTCTAACGGCGAGCTGGCCATTGAAGCACTGATCCAATATAGTTTGTGTGTTTGTTTTCTGGGTGACATGTTATTATGACGCATATATATCAATATTGTTTATTTTTTTATAATTATTTCTGACCTATATGCACCAACCCAATCAATATAAATATATACTACCCATATCCAAACAATATAGCCGGATATACTTTATATGTTTTTGGCCCACCCTAATTTCACATCCCTACATACCCCCATCTTGTGTCACCCAACGGGTATGTCCGCGACCCACACATTAGAGAAAAATAATTAATCAATACCATGTACCCAGTCCGACCCGCACATTTTTTCAAAAATAAATAATTCGGACCCGCGATTCCAAAGTTTTTAACAATGCCCCGCATTTTTTCAAAAATTAATAAGTAATTCGGACCCAACAAATAAAAAATTATTTTTCAAGATGTGATGCGCATGATCACAAATAATTATTAATTATAAATCAAGGTGTGATGCGCATGATTACAAATAAATATTAATTATAAATCAAGATGTGATGCGCATGATCACAAATAATTATTTTTAATAAATATATCTGATTTTATCACTAATATCTTCTTATGATCATACACTGACGACATTTATTTAACGCACGCGGGAAGAAGTATATGAACCCATTTATGCTGATATATAATCGAAGGTTTTATGAAAGATATCACATATTTGCCTATGCATGTGATGCACGCGGTCGCAAATAATTATTAATTATTTTTCAACGCATGATCACAAATAATTTTCAAGTTGTGTACGCATGATCACAAATAATTATTAATTATATATCCGCATGTGATGCACACGATCGCAAACAACTAGAAAAATTATTTTCAACACATGATGTGCAATCACAAACTTTTATTAATTATTTTTTCAACATGTGATGCGCGTGATCACAAATAAATAAAAAATTATTTTTCAACATGTGATGAGCGTGATCACATACATCGATTAATTATTTTTCAACATGTGATGCGCGTGATCACATACATCGATTAATTATTTTTCAACATGTGATGCGCGTGATCACATACATCGATTAATTATTTTTCAACATGTGATGCGCGTGATCACATACATCGATTAATTATTTTTCAACATGTGATGCGCGTGATCACAAATAAATAAAAAATTATTTTTTAACATGTGATGTGTGTGATCACAAACAAATAAAAAATTATTTTTCAACATGTGATGCGCGTGATCACATACATCGATTAATTATTTTTTCAACATGTGATGCGCGTGGTCACAAACAAATAAAAAATTATTTTTCAACATGTGATGTGTGTGATCACATACATCGATTAATATTTTTTCAACATATGCGCACTCACAAATAATAACCCACCATATAAAATTTTTTTTACCTATTAGGGGGGTTTAAGGGGGGATATTCCCCCCTTAGAGTATTAGGTAGTTATGGGGTATAGGTGATATGACTCGAATAAAAATTAAATCAAAAGTCGTCAAGGCGACACTCGCAAATAAAGATATTAATGATCTGTTTGGGGGACTCCTTGGAACATCCGACGGAATTTCCGCAAATTTATCGATCACATATCCTAAATATCTCAACATAAAAGGTCATGTGAACCGATTTATATGTCTTCTTCAGATGTTTCACAACTCGAGCGTGCTTAATTTATTCCCAAGTGCGAAACAACATCTCGAAGTATATGTTAATGCGCTCAAACAACAGTTTAGTTTAAGTTTTACCGCACCAGATCGTGAAGGCGAAAATAATTCACCCGAAGATATTGAGCAATTTGGAGCAGTTTTTAACGAAATTAAAAAATGTAATGTCGTCAATATTGCTATTGTTACTTGCAAAAATCTAATCACATATAAAAAATCAATAGGTGATCAAAATGCATTAAAAGATCGTTTCATAAATAAAATTCCGGGACTATCTCTTGATCCGCTCCCGGATCTTCCACAGGTTAATTTTAAGCAAATGTATATTGATGATCGTATCACGCCGAGCGATAAAGAATTTATTTTAGTCGTTTTACACAAGTTGTATGCCATAGGTCATAATGTGTATGAAGCTGTTACATCGCCCGATGTTGATGTGAGTGAATTCATCGATGTCATCATAAATAGCATCGATGAAGTTAAAAAACATATCCCGCGATGTGAACAAGCTTTTCAAAAAATTATTGATAGCGTTGATCTACTGAAGAACAACTTTAACGAATATTACAAAGATTACACAACTAGCGGTAATCCTACAATCATAATGGAAAACTTTGTGCTCGATGTGTCGAAAAACACAGACGCTTCAGCGACAGTTACCGCACAGTTTCGACGAATTATTTCTCATTATCGCAAACTTGCGAGTCAGCACTCATCAAATCCAAAACTTCAAAGTTTATTCAGTCAAGTTGATGCAAACTTTCAAGAACTCGAAAAAAGAAGTAAACAAGCGGACGAATTGATTGATTCGAGTGATTCGAGCGATTCTGAAAAAAAGACACCATCGGCGCGTAATCGTCGCAGAAAAGCCGCAAGAGCACGCGCGCGTGCGCAAGCGCAAGAGCAAACATAAATTATATGCGTTAATAAAATTATTTATTTTTTAAGCATGATAGAGATAAGTATACCACAACAGCAGACAACATTGTTCAACGCTATAACTTTTGTGCTCATCATGATGTTCATCATTATGAGCCCAGACGCGATGAAAAATATTATTATTATCGGGTTATTGATTACCATCGTTTGGATAATTTGCGGTGGTCGAAGTCCTAAGTTTGACAATCATAGTCACAACTATGATTCTCATATTCACAACTATGATTGTGACTATGAGAATTATCCGGGTGCAGTCCTCGATGGGGATAATCATATTGCATACCAATCATTATCGCGTAACAACGAGAATCATGCAACTCTTCGCAAATGCGACATTGACCCATATATTCGCGATGAACTCGAAGAAGAAGAAAATATTCCTTGGTGGGGACGACACGAGCACTAGTGCTTGCACAAGTGCTTGCACAAGTGCTAGTTTGGCCAAAACTTTGAAGCCCAAGTGCTCCCTAAAGTGTACCCGCACATATCGACGACTATATCGCTCTCTCTTCCATACCAATATGATTTATTGAAAAGGAGTCCGATCATCGTTTCGATAATTTCCCAGCCGATACCAACAAATAAAAACTGTAAATGTTGATCGGGAAATAAAACCCCAAGAAGACCGAAGAACATCAAATGAGTAACACTCCAACCATTGATATTTTGACTGAAAATATGATAATTTTCAAGATAATCGTTATTTTTGACCATCCGATAATGTATCCATAAATGATGATCACAAGAATACATATTATATAGATCACTATACATGGTACTATAATACCACAAATGGTCCGATTAGCAAACATAACGAATTTTGAATAATATTTATTATTTCAATAGATATTGAAAAAATGAGTAATATACGTTTTTATTGTACAACAGGAACATGTAATAAAAAAGCAGAATTTGGGTCTGGTAAGGAACCAGTAAGATGTAAAAATCATATTGAAATCAATGATGAACGTATTCAGATCAATTCGAATAAAATAATATATATAAGTAAATGCGTATCATGTGCACAAGATGCGACACATGGTAACATTATCACAAGAACTGTAGTCCATTGCAAACAACATGCATCAGCTAATGAAGTCGACGTATCATTATATCGATGTACTGAAGAAAATTGTTCATACCCAGCGAATTATGATTTTGAAAACCATTTAAGTTATATTTCAGATTTTAGGCGATGTTTCATGCATAAAATTAAAGATCAAATTAATATAAGAATTATTAATATATGTTCGTATCCTGATTGTAAAGTATATAATCCATGCTATGCATATATGGAACCGCAAAAATTACAAATCAGATGTGCGGCCCATAAAATGATAGGTCAAATCATCGTAATTAAAAATATTAAATGCGAATTCGATGATGTATGTCCAAATATTCCGACTCATGGATATTTAACATCCTTAAATGAACGAACGCATTGCGAAAAACATAAATTACCAGACCAATACGATCTAAAAATTACAAAAAAATGTAAATATAAATATTGTTTGTCTCCCGCAATATACGGAAAACCATCATTAAAAGCACTCAAACACTGCGAAACTCATAAAATATATGGTGAAAGTTTAATGTATTTATGTTCAGCCATCAATTGCAAATCGATCGCATATTTCGCTCCTATCGGAAAAACAGGTGTACATTGTTTGACTCATAGAAAAATATTCGAATTTGATATCAGAATATATCAAAAATGTTTCGATAATAATTGTCAAAATCTCGCAACATATGGTCCGCCTTTTAAACGACCGGGCATCCATTGCGTGGAACATAAATCAAAAGATGACGTAGATGTAAGTGGTGATAAATGTCTTGTGAATCAATGTACAAATATTGCGGGATATACATCTGCCGGTTACGAATCAGTAGCGACACATTGCTATAAACACAAATATAATGGTGTATTTGTATTATCTATACATAAGTGTATTGTTAAAGAATGCGATGTGATTCCCGAATATAAAGATCCGCAGTCAAATAAAATTATTTATTGTTCGATCCATAAACAAGAAAAATTTCATATAAAATCACAGATATCATCATGTCAATATTGTGCGAGTACTCCCTTATACGGTTATAGGTATGAAAAACTAACATGTTGTCGCATCCATATAAAACCGGGAATGATTTCTAGGGTCAATTATCGGTGTCAAATCAAAGGATGTACAAAAAATGCAACGATATTCTTTGATTATAAAGATAATAATCCGCTTTACTGCGAATATCACACAATCGAATTGATATATACGAATTTATCTTGTATAAATATTTTAATTAGTTCAAAATCGGGGGTATTATAAGAGGAATCATATGCGAAAAATTTGAGCGGTGAAAAGTATAACGAATATATGCATAGCGTCGTTAAACGAATCGAAAAAAATAATGTATATTTTATAAAAAATAATTTTATTTATTCAGATGATAAAACGTTATAGTTTTATTTTTTTACTACCATAAAAAATGAATTTTATATATATGATGTTATTAATTATAAAAAATGAATATATGTGTTAAATGTAAATTAAAAAAGGGTAATTACCATTATCCCAACGATATATTATTATTTTGCTACTCTTGCAAAGATGATAAAATGATTCGATCAACACTATGTAATAGTTTAAATTGCAATTATACTGCTGCATTTATGTGTGAAAATAAATATTATTGTAAAGATCATGTACCCGATGACGGAATAAATCTTACGACTGGATTAAAACCTTTACATAAAAGAACAAGAAATAAATATTGTCATACAAGCAGGATGTGTGATTATAAAAAATGTAAAATAACCGGAAATTATATCATTAATAAAAATGAATATTGTGCGACGCATGCCCCACTTGGCGCAAAACATCGTTCAAATAATAAGACACCTTTAAGACAACGAAAACGCCATATAATTGATGAAAAAATAAAATTACAAGAACTTGTCATGGAAGATAGAAAAATTAATTATGATGTAAATAATAAATCGTAATTTTTTTATCACACGGCACTGCAATTACAGACGAATATTATTTTGTTAAGGGTGCGAATTTTGAATTATATTTATTATTTCGATAGTTTCAATCATTGAAAAATGGATAATAAAAATTTTTATTGTACAGTACCATTATGTAATAAAAAGGCAATATTCGGATATAAAAAAATACCAGAAAGGTGTAAAAATCACGCTAAATCATATGATAAAAAGATTTGTAAACCAAATTTTTTAAATATAAAAAAACATCCGACCAGATGTTTATTATGTGCAAATTATGCTACACATGGCAATATATTTTCAAGAATTGCTCAACATTGTTATCGACATGCAACTTTTAACGAAGTTGATGTATTAAAATACAGATGTAATGAAAAAAATTGTTTGATACCAGCAACATATGATTATATTATTTTATTAGATATGATATCTGATTTCCAACGTTGTTTCGATCATAAAATGATCAATCAAGTCAATATAAGAAAAGCTGGTGTATGTACATTTCCGGGTTATGGTTGTAATAATTACAAGGTAACCCACAATGTCCACATTTATTTACCATTCCTAGATATAACGTATTGTAATATTTATCATGTATTTTTAAATTTGTCATCTATAAAATAACATTTTTTGTCATAAAAAAATCATTTTGTATTTATATATCAAATTTATATAAATAAAATAATAAACAAAACAATATATTTGTTACTTTTTTCTTTTTTTTTAAACAATTTACATTTTCAATTTTTTAGAAACAGTTTCTTCATCTTCATTTATTATTGTCGCAAGTTTTTCAAAATTTGCTGTGGCATTCTTTACTTCACCATTAATGATAACCTGACTCAAACACGTACTGTTTAACTTTTCATAATCTTTTTTATTGTACGAAAACTCGTTTATTTTAGCAAACTTTACATTTTCACAATCTACAAATTTTGGACTGACAAGTAAAGGCTCAGATAATTTTTTTATATTGGCGTGTTTAGCATAAGCTTTCATTTGCTCTTTATAAATTAAATCTAACGATTGCTTAAAGGCGCTTATTGTATATTTTTCTTCATAGAATAATAACGCGTCATAACAAGCTGGATCTTCATCTGATTTGGCGTTCTTCTTCGTAATGTCTGGATAATGAGCGCGATATAAATAATGTTATATTGTCATTTGAGTTTTTAATGTCATTTAACCATTTGCGAAGTGTTTTTAATAATATTAAGTTGATATCGGCGGGTTCACGTTGATATAACTTGACTAACACTTGATAACATCGATCGCCTTCACGTTTGTTATCGTGTTCAATTACAGCAATTTCGTTGGAAGTAAATTTTGAGTATTGTGCCAATTTTCTCCACTCACTCGACAATTTATTATTTATAAATAGTTTTGTTTTATTATCCATCTAAAAAAAACTAATTCATATATTTTAAATTAAACAAAAGAATTAAAAAACTTTCAACAAATTTCAGAAAATAGAAACAATTTTATAAAAAATAAAAATGATTGTCAACAATAATAACATGAAAATAACAATTAATGGAAGAAGTGAAGGTTTTTGTTTGAGTACAAAACTAAATTTTATTTCATAATAAACCATATGTCTTGAATGTTGTGTGTTTTCTTTTATTTCGTTTAAAACTCGCGATGCTCTCTAAATGTTTTTTCGGTAATTTTCTTTCTGTTGTTTTTTTTTATTCGAATTTCGAATTGTTCTTTTTTAATAATTTTCAAATGAGTTTTTAAAAGTTTCTTTTTGTTGTTTTTAATGTGTATCTTTTTTTCGTATTGTCTTTCGTTGTTATATTTAACATCAAATATTTCTGTTTCTGAATCAGACTTTTTTTTTTTTAAATTTTAGCTTGAAAATAAAATGGTCAAGTAAATCATTAAGTAAATGTTAAATAATGAATTAAAAAAACATCATATAAGTAACGTAAAAAAAATATTATTTTAATTTAAAAAAAAAATTTGCAAGAAAGCACTTAAAAAAGTGCATTATAAAAAAAAATATAAAAGAAATAAAAAAAGAACAAAACGTAGTCGTGGATTGGAAAGCCTTGTTACAATTGATAATGCAAAAGCTCTTGGTAAATTTGCAATCCATAATGCAGACGCTATTTCAAAATTGGGTGGGGCCGTTGCTGGATGGTTTAAACGAAAAAAAAGTACCCTAACAAACTACTGCATCACCAATTGTAAAACTTAACGGCGGCTCAAAGACTTGATTTATATAATCGTGGATTATTATAAGGTGAGTTATAAAAATAATTTATTCACATAATGAATTTACAAATGTCATATTGTCACTTTGTACTTCCCATAAAAAATTTAAAAAGTCGTCTTCCTTATCTTTCTCGTTTATTCTTTTAATAATTTCTATACGATAAAATTTATAAAAACCATAAAAAAATAAAAGTTTAATGAAAAAAGTAGACATACCTTGATTTACACTAACATCTTTACAGTTGGTTTCTATAAGATAAATTTATAAAAAACTATAACAAACTATAAATTTATAAAAAATTATAAAAAAACTATAAAAAAAAGAAAAAAAGAAAAGTAAAGAAAAAAGAATTAAAAAAGAAAAAAGTTAATAAAGATAACAAACCTTGAGTTGCGCTATTCGCTATTGGTATGTCGATAATTGGCATGTCGTCAATAATTGGCGCGTTGTCAACAATTGACTCATTCTTTAATTCAGATTCTTTTGTGGTATGGTATCTTGTATGGTATTTGTTATCTTTGAGTTGTTGTAAACAAAAAAATCTAATTATTTTTTGAAAATTTTATATTTATTGCAATTTAAAAAAAAAAATTATTTATTAAAAAAAAAACCTTGAGCGGCTTGAAATTTCTTTATGCAGTCGAATTTATTTTTTGAATTTTTCTTTCGGCTCATAGCCTGTTTTGTTATCTCTCGACGTTGCAATCGTTTCAATTTATTTTTATATCTTATCAACTCTTCAACTGCAATATCAATGATATTATGCAAATTTGCGATTTCATAATTTGTTTTCATTCTGCTGTTGTTGTTTAGCTCTTCAATATTCGATGTGAATAATAATTTTTTCATGGGAATTTATATTAAAGTTATGTTTGTTTCGTTACTAAAAATAGATTGATAAGTTTGTTTTGCTTTCGCTTTATTCTTTTGTTTTATTTGGTTTCGGTAAACAAATTTAGTTTCGCTTGCGAAAGAACAATTCAGCAAGTTTCGAATATAAAAAAACATGCTATGATTTTTTAAAACATGCTATGTTTTCATTTGAAAGATTTAGTTTCGCTTTCGTTAAAAACAATAAAGTTTCGATTATTAAGAAACATGCTATGTTTTTTAAAAAATTTTATTAAAAGATTTTTATAACGTCTTTTTATCACCATCAAATTATGAATTTCACTTGAATATATTTCTTCTTGCGTTTGCCCTTGTTGAAAACTATAACATTCACAACAAATTGTCATCTCGCCAACTGTACATATCGATAATTGAACTTTTTGATGGCAATCCTTTAACTTACACAATTGACAATATTCATTAAGCCAACTATTAAACATTTCACCGCAAAACTCACACGTGTATAAAGTATCCAAAGAAACAAAACAACCCAATAAAATTAATTGTTTGTATCTTCCAACATGAAATTGTAATGTATTTCTTAATTGTACTAATTCCATCTAAAAAAAAAGTTATTTTCTATAATAAATTATTTACAATATCATCAAATAAACAACTATATATATTTGATTTTCTATTTTCTTTAATAAATGTTATTTTTGATTTTACTTCTTCATAAAGTTCTTTTCTACTTAAATTCGACAATGAAGCAATTCCATATTAAAAACATTAGACCATTAAAACATTTACACTGTTTCACGCAATAGTCATAATTTTCAAATTGCGCACATACATCATATGGTTCTGAAGGACATTTTTTTTCCAAATAATGCGAATCATTTTTAAAATTATCAATTATGATATCTAGCAGCATAATAACTTCAATTTCTTTATATTTTTTTGCTTCTGTTCTAGCCATTCTCATCAATCTATTATTAAACATTCTAAAAAAACAAAAAAAATTAACATATAATAACATTTTTACTATTTTCGTTTATATATTCATTTTTATTTACAACTTCTTTATTTACAACTTCTTTATTTACAACTTCTTTATTTACAACTTCTTTATTTACGATTTTATCTACACCAGCATATACAACTTCATATTCATCTAAAGTATTTATTCCAATTGAATTATAAACGCAATACAAGTAAACATGACAGGTACAATCACACATTGAATACAATTCCCCACTATAAAAATATCCACCATTCATATGTTTACATAATTTTTTAAGTTTATTTATGTATGCTAGTTCTTCATTGTTATAATTATGGTTGTAATAATTACAAGGTAACCCACAATGTCCACATTTTTTTACCATTCCTACATATAACGTATTGTAATATTTATCATGTATTTTTAAATTTGTCATCTATAAAATAACATTTTTTTGTCATAAAAAAATCACTTTGTATTTATATATTAAATTATATATAAATAAAATAATAAACAAAACAATATATTTGTTACTTTTTTCTTTTTTTTTAAACAATTTACATTTTCAATTTTTTAAAAACAGTTTCTTCATCTTCATTTATTATTGTCGCAAGTTTTTAAAAATTTGCTGTGGCATTCTTTACTTCACCATTAATGATAACCTGACTCAAACACGTACTGTTTAACTTTTCATAATCTTTTTTATTGTACGCAAACTCGTTTATTTTAGCAAACTTTACATTTTCACAATCTACAAAATTTGGACTGACAAGTAAAGGCTCAGGTAATTTTTTTTATATTGTTTAGCATAAGCTTTCATTTGCTCTTTATAAATTAAATCTAACGATTGCTTAAAGGCGCTTATTGTATATTTTTCTTCATAGAATAATAACAAGCTGGATCTTCATCTGATTTGGCGTTCTTCTTCATAATGTCGGGATAATGAGCGCTATATAAATAATGTTATATTGTCATTTGAGTTTTTAATGTCATTTAACCATTTGCGAAGTGTTTTTAATAATATTAAGTTGATATCGGCGGGTTCACGTTGGTATAACTTGACTAACACTTGATAACATCGATCGCCTTCACGTTTTTTATCGTGTTCAATTACAGCAATTTCGTTGGAAGTAAATTTTAAGTATTGTGCCAATTTTCTCCACTCACTCGACAATTTATTACTTATAAATAGTTTTGCTTTATTATCCATCTAAAAAAACTAACTTATATATTTTAAATTAAACAAAAGAATTAAAAAACTTTCATCAAATTTCAGAAAAAAGAAACAATTTTATAAAAAATAAAAATGATTGTCAACAATAATAACATGAAAATAACAATTAATGGAAGAAGTGAAGGTTTTTGTTTGAGTACAAAACTAAATTTTATTTCATACTTAACCATATGTCTTGAATGTTGTGTGTTTTCTTTTTTTTCGTTTAAAACTCGTGATGCTCTCTAAATGTTTTTTCGGTAATTTTTTTTCTGTTGTTTTTTTATTCGCATTTCAAATTGTTCTTTTTTAATAATTTTCAAATGAGTTTTTGAAAGTTTCTTTTTGTTGTTTTTAATGTGTATCTTTTTTTCGTATTGTCTTTCGTTGTTATATTTAACATCAAATATTTCTGTTTCTGAATCAGACATTTTTTTTTTTTAAATTTTAGCTTATAAATAAAATGGTCAAGTAAATCATTAAGTAAATGTTAAATAATGAATTGAAAAAACATCATATAAGTAACGTAAAAAAAATATTATTTTAATAAAAAAAAAAATACGTAAGATAGCTCATATAAAAGTGCATTATAAAAAAAAATATAAAGGAAATAAAAAACGAACAAAACGTAGTCGTGGATTGGAAAGCCTTGTAACAATTGATAATGCAAAAGCTCTTGGTAAATTTGCAGTCCAAAATGCAGACGCTATTTCAAAAGTGGGTGGGGCCGTTGCTGGATGGTTTAAACGAAAAAAAAGTACCCTTACAAACTACTGCATCACCAATTGTTAAACTTAACGGCGGCTCAAAGACTTGATTTATATAATCGTGGATTATTATAAGGTGAGTTATAAAAATAATTTAATCACGGAATGAATTTACAAATGTCATATTGTCACTTTGTTCTTCCCATAAAAAATTTAAAAAGTCGTCTTCCTTATCTTCCTCGTTTATTCTTTTAATAATTTCTATACGATAAAATTTATAAAAACCATACAAAAATGAAAGTTTAATGAAAAAAGTAGACATACCTTGATTTACACTAACATCTTTACAGTTGGTTTCTATAAGATAAATTTATAAAAAACTATAACAAACTATAAATTTATAAAAAATTATAAAAAAACTATAAAAAAAGAAAAAAAGAAAAGTAAAGAAAAAAGAAAAAAAAAAGAAAAAAGTTAATAAAGATAACAAACCTTGAGTTGCGCTATTCGCTATTGGTATGTCGATAATTGGCATGTCGTCAATAATTGGCGCGTTGTCAACAATTGACTCATTCTTTAATTCAGATTCTTTTGTGGTATGGTATCTTGTATGGTATTTGTTATCTTTGAGTTGTTGTAAACAAAAAAATCTAATTATTTTCTTAAAACTTTATATTTATTGCAATTTAAAAAAAAATAATTATTTATTAAAAAAAAAACCTTGCGCGGCTTGAAATTTCTTTATGCAGTCGAATTTATTTTTTAAATTTTCCTTTCGGCTTATAGCCTGTTTTGTTGTCTCTCGACGTTGCAATCGTTTCAATTTATTTTTATATTTTGTCAACTCTTTAACTGCTAAATCAATGATATTATGCAAATTTGCGATTTCATAATTTGTTTTCATTCTGCTGTTGTTGTTTAGCTCTTCAATTTTCGATGTGAATAATAATTTTTTTATGGGAAATTATATTAAGGTTATGTTTGTTTCGTTACTAAAAATAGATTGATAAGTTTGTTTTGCTTTCGCTTTATTCTTTTGTTTTATTTGGTTTCGGTAAACAAATTTAGTTTCGCTTGCGAAAGAACAATTCAGCAAGTTTCGAATATAAAAAAACATGCTATGATTTTTTAAAACATGCTATGTTTTCATTTGAAAGATTTAGTTTCGCTTTCGTAAAAAACAATAAAGTTTCGATTATTAAGAAACATGCTATGTTTTTTAAATAATTTTAATAAAAGATTTTTATAACGTCTTTTTATCACCATCAAATTATGAATTTCACTTGAATATATTTCTTCTTGCGTTTGCCCTTGTTGAAAACTATAACATTCAC
This sequence comes from Hydra vulgaris, assembly GCF_038396675.1. Classification (NCBI taxonomy): domain Eukaryota; kingdom Metazoa; phylum Cnidaria; class Hydrozoa; order Anthoathecata; family Hydridae; genus Hydra; species Hydra vulgaris. The sequence continues at coordinate 86,957,886 of NC_088931.1, forward strand.
AACAAATTGTCATCTCGCCAACTGTACATATCGATAATTGAACTTTTTGATGGCAATCCTTTAACTTACACAATTGACAATATTCATTAAGCCAACTATTAAACATTTCACCGCAAAACTCACACGTGTATAAAGTATCCAAAGAAACAAAACAACCCGATAAAATTAATTGTTTGTATCTTCCAACATGAAATTGTAATGTATTTCTTAATTGTACTAATTCCATCTAAAAAAAAAGTTATTTTCTATAATAAATTATTTACAATATCATCAAATAAACAACTATATATATTTGATTTTCTATTTTCTTTAATAAATGTTATTTTTGATTTTACTTCTTCATAAAGTTCTTTTCTACTTAAATTCGACAATGAAGCAATTCCATATTAAAAACATTAGACCATCAAAACATTTACACTGTTTCACGCAATTGTCATAATTTTCAAATTGCGCACATACATCATATGGTTCTGAAGGACATTTTTTTTCCAAATAATGCGAATCATTTTTAAAATTATCAATTATGATATCTAGCAGCATAATAACTTCAATTTCTTTATATTTTTTTGCTTCTGTTCTAGCCATTCTCATCAATCTATTATTAAACATTCTAAAAAAACAAAAAAAATTAACATATAATAACATTTTTACTATTTTCGTTTATATATTCATTTTTATTTACAACTTCTTTATTTACAACTTCTTTATTTACAACTTCTTTATTTACTACTTCTTTATTTACGATTTTATCTACACCAGCATATACAACTTCATATTCATCTAAAGTATTTATTCCAATTGAATTATAAACGCAATACAAGTAAACATGACAGGTACAATCACACATTGAATACAATTCCCCACTATAAAAATATCCACCATTCATATGTTTACATAATTTTTTAAGTTTATTTATGTATGCTAGTTCTTCATTGTTATAATTATGGTTGTAATAATTACAAGGTAACCCACAATGTCCACATTTTTTTACCATTCCTACATATAACGTATTGTAATATTTATCATGTATTTTTAAATTTGTCATCTATAAAATAACATTTTTTTGTCATAAAAAAATCACTTTGTATTTATATATTAAATTATATATAAATAAAATAATAAACAAAACAATATATTTGTTACTTTTTTCTTTTTTTTTAAACAATTTACATTTTCAATTTTTTAGAAACAGTTTCTTCATCTTCATTTATTATTGTCGCAAGTTTTTCAAAATTTGCTGTGGCATTCTTTACTTCACCATTAATGATAACCTGACTCAAACACGTACTGTTTAACTTTTCATAATCTTTTTTATTGTACGCAAACTCGTTTATTTTAGCAAACTTTACATTTTCACAATCTACAAATTTTGGACTGACAAGTAAAGGCTCAGGTGATTTTTTTATATTGTTTAGCATAAGCTTTCATTTGCTCTTTATAAATTAAATCTAACGATTGCTTAAAGGCGCTTATTGTATATTTTTCTTCATAGAATAATAACAAGCTGGATCTTCATCTGATTTAGCGTTCTTCTTCATAATGTCGGGATAATGAGCGCTATATAAATAATGTTATATTGTCATTTGAGTTTTTAATGTCATTTAACCATTTGCGAAGTGTTTTTAATAATATTAAGTTGATATCGGCAGGTTCACGTTGGTATACTTGACTAACACTTGATAACATCGATCGCCTTCACGTCTGTTATCGTGTTCAATTACAGCAATTTCGTTGGAAGTAATTTTTAAGTATTGTGCCAATTTTCTCCACTCACTCGACAATTTATTACTTATAAATAGTTTTGTTTTATTATCCATCTAAAAAAAACTAATTTATATATTTTAAATTAAACAAAGGAATTAAAAAACTTTCAACAAATTTCAGAAAAAAGAAACAATTTTATAAAAAATAAAAATGATTGTCAACAATAATAACATGAAAATAACATATAATGGAAGAAGTGAAGGTTTTTGTTTGAGTACAAAACTAAATTTTATTTCATACTTAACCATATGTCTTGAATGTTGTGTGTTTTCTTTTATTTCGTTTAAAACTCGTGATGCTCTCCAAATGTTTTTTCGGTAATTTTCTTTCTGTTGTTTTTTTTTATTCGCATTTCGAATTGTTCTTTTTTATTAATTTTCAAATGAGTTTTTGAAAGTTTCTTTTTGTTGTTTTTAATGTGTATCTTTTTTTCGTATTGTTTTTCGTTGTTATATTTAACATCAAATATTTCTGTTTCTGAATCAGACATTTTTTTTTTTAAATTTTAGCTTGAAAATAAAATGGTCAAGTAAATCATTAAGTAAATGTTAAATAATGAATTAAAAAAACATCATATAAGTAACGTAAAAAAAATATTATTTTAATTTAAAAAAAAATGCGTAAGAAAGCACATAAAAAAGTGCATTATAAAAAAAAATATAAAGGAAAAAAAAAAAGAACAAAACGTAGTCGTGGATTGGAAAGCCTAGTTACAATTGATAATGCAAAAGCTCTTGGTAAATTTGCAGTCCAAAATGCAGACGCTATTTCAAAAGTGGGTGGGGCCGTTGCTGGATGGTTTAAACGCAAAAAAAGTACCCTTACAAACTACTGCATCACCAATTGTAAAACTTAACGGCGGCTCAAAGACTTGATTTATATAATCGTGGATTATTATAAGGTGAGTTATAAAAATAATTTATTCACATAATGAATTTCAAATGTCATATTGTCACTTTGTACTTCCCATAAAAAATTTAAAAAGTCGTCTTCCTTATCTTCCTCGTTTATTCTTTTAATAATTTCTATACGATAAAATTTATAAAAACCATACAAAAATGAAAGTTTAATGAAAAAAGTAGACATACCTTGATTTACACTAACATCTTACAGTTGGTTTCTATAAGATAAATTTATAAAAAACTATAACAAACTATAAATTTATAAAAAATTATAAAAAAACTATAAAAAAAAGAAAAAAAGAAAAGTAAAGAAAAAAGAATAAAAAAAGAAAAAAGTTAATAAAGATAACAAACCTTGAGTTGCGCTATTCGCTATTGGTATGTCGATAATTGGCATGTCGTCAATAATTGGCGCGTTGTCATCAATTGACTCATTCTTTAATTCAGATTCTTTTGTGGTATGGTATCTTGTATGGTATTTGTTATCTTTGAGTTGTTGTAAACAAAAAAATCTAATTATTATTTTAAAACTTTATATTTATTGCAATTTAAAAAAAAATTATTTATTAAAAAAAAAACCTTGCGCGGCTTGAAATTTCTTTATGCAGTCGAATTTATTTTTTAAATTTTTCTTTCGGCTCATAGCCTGTTTTGTTGTCTCTCGACGTTGCAATCGTTTCAATTTATTTTTATATCTTATCAAATCTTCAACTGCAATATCAATGATATTATGCAAATTTGCGATTTCATAATTTGTTTTCATTCTGCTGTTGTTGTTTAGCTCTTCAATGTTCGATGTGAATAATAATTTTTTCATGGGAATTTATATTAAAGTTATGTTTGTTTCGTTACTAAAAATAGATTGATAAGTTTGTTTTGCTTTCGCTTTATTCTTTTGTTTTATTTGGTTTCGGTAAACAAATTTAGTTTCGCTTGCGAAAGAACAATTCAGCAAGTTTCGAATATAAAAAAACATGCTATGATTTTTTAAAACATGCTATGTTTTCATTTGAAAGATTTAGTTTCGCTTTCGTAAAAAACAATAAAGTTTCGATTATTAAGAAACATGCTATGTTTTTTAAAAAATTTTAATAAAAGATTTTTATAACGTCTTTTTATCACCATCAAATTATGAATTTCACTTGAATATATTTCTTCTTGCGTTTGCCCTTGTTGAAAACTATAACATTCACAACAAATTGTCATCTCGCCAACTGTACATATTGATAATTGAACTTTTTGAGGGCAATCCTTTAACTTACACAATTGACAATATTCATTAAGCCAACTATAAAACATTTCACCGCAAAACTCACACGTGTATAAAGTATCCAAAGAAACAAAACAACCCGATAAAATAATTGTTTGTATTTCCCAACATGAAATTGTAATGTATTTCTTAATTGTACTAATTCCATCTGGAAAAAAAATATATTTTCTATAATAAATTATTTACAATATCATCAAATAAACAACTATATATATTTGATCTTCTATTTTCTTTAATAAATGTTATTTTTGATTTCACTTCTTCATAAAGTTCTTTTCTACTTAAATTCGACAATGAAGCAATTCCATATTAAAAACATTAGACCATCAAAACATTTACACTGTTTCACGCAATAGTCATAATTTTCAAATTGCGCACATACATCATATGGTTCTGAAGGACATTTTTTTTCCAAATAATGCGAATCATTTTTAAAATTATCAATTATGATATCTAGCAGCATAATAACTTCAATTTCTTTATATTTTTTTGCTTCTGTTCTAGCCATTCTCATCAATCTATTATTAAACATTCTAAAAAAACAAAAAAAATTAACATATAATAACATTTTTACTATTTTCGTTTATATATTCATTTTTATTTACAACTTCTTTATTTACAACTTCTATATTTACAACTTCTTTATTTACAACTTCTTTATTTACGATTTTATCTACACCAGCATATACAACTTCATATTCATCTAAAGTATTTATTCCAATTGAATTATAAACGCAATACAAGTAAACATGACAGGTACAATCACACATTGAATACAATTCCCCACTATAAAAATATCCACCATTCATATGTTTACATAATTTTTTAAGTTTATTTATGTATGCTAGTTCTTCATTGTTATAATTATGGTTGTAATAATTACAAGGTAACCCACAATGTCCACATTTTTTTACCATTCCTACATATAACGTATTGTAATATTTATCATGTATTTTTAAATTTGTCATCTATAAAATAACATTTTTTTGTCATAAAAAAATCACTTTGTATTTATATATTAAATTGTATATAAATAAAATAATAAACAAAACAATATATTTGTTACTTTTTTCTTTTTTTTTAAACAATTTACATTTTCAATTTTTTAGAAACAGTTTCTTCATCTTCATTTATTATTGTCGCAAGTTTTTCAAAATTTGCTGTGGCATTCTTTACTTCACCATTAATGATAACCTGACTCAAACACGTACTGTTTAACTTTTCATAATCTTTTTTATTGTACGCAAACTCGTTTATTTTAGCAAACTTTACATTTTCACAATCTACAAATTTTGGACTGACAAGTAAAGGCTCAGGTAATTTTTTTATATTGTTTAGCATAAGCTTTCATTTGCTCTTTATAAATTAAATCTAACGATTGCTTAAAGGCGCTAATTGTATATTTTTCTTCATAGAATAATAACAAGCTGGATCTTCATCTGATTTGGCGTTCTTCTTCATAATGTCGGGATAATGAGCGCTATATAAATAATGTTATATTGTCATTTGAGTTTTTAATGTCATTTAACCATTTGCGAAGTGTTTTTAATAATATTAAGTTGATATCGGCGGGTTCACGTTGGTATAATTTGACTAACACTTAATAACATCGATCGCCTTCACGTCTGTTATCGTGTTCAATTACAGCAATTTCGTTGGAAGTAATTTTTAAGTATTGTGCCAATTTTCTCCACTCACTCGACAATTTATTACTTATAAATAGTTTTGTTTTATTATCCATCTAAAAAAAACTAATTTATATATTTTAAATTAAACAAAAGAATTAAAAAACTTTCAACAAATTTCAGAAAAAAGAAACAATTTTATAAAAAATTAAAATGATTGTCAACAATAATAACATGAAAATAACAATTAATGGAAGAAGTGAAGGTTTTTGTTTGAGTACAAAACTAAATTTTATTTCATACTTAACCATATGTCTTGAATGTTGTGTGTTTTCTTTTATTTCGTTTAAAACTCGTGATGCTCTCTAAATGTTTTTTCGGTAATTTTCATTCTGTTGTTTTTTTTTATTCGCATTTGGAATTGTTCTTTTTTAATAATTTTCAAATGAGTTTTTAAAAGTTTCTTTTAGTTGTTTTTAATGTGTATCTTTTTTTCGTATTGTCTTTCGTTGTTATATTTAACATCAAATATTTCTGTTTCTGAATCAGACATTTTTTTTTTTTTAAAGTTTTAGCTTGAAAATAAAATGGTCAAGTAAATCATTAAGTAAATGTTAAATAATGAATTAAAAAAACATCATATATATGTAACGTAAAAAAAATATTATTTTAATTTAAAAAAAAATACGTGAGATAGCACATATAAAAGAACATTATAAAAAAAAATATAAAGGAAATAAAAAAAGAACAAAACGTAGTCGTGGATTGGAAAGCCTTGTTACAATTGATAATGCAAAAGCTCTTGGTAAAATTGCAGTCCATAATGCAGACGCTATTTCAAAAGTGGGTGGGGCCGTTGCTGGATGGTTTAAACGAAAAAAAGTACCCTTACAAACTACTGCATCACCAATTGTGAAACTTAACGGCGGCTCAAAGACTTGATTTATATAATCGTGGATTATTATAAGGTGAGTTATAAAATTAATTTATTCACGTAATGAATTTACAAATGTCATATTGTCACTTTGTACTTCCCATAAAAAACTTAAAAAGTCGTCTTCCTTATCTTCCTCGTTTATTCTTTTAATAATTTCTATACGATAAAATTTAAAAAAACCATACAAAAATGAAAGTTTAATGAAAAAAGTAGACATACCTTGATTTACACTAACATCTTTACAGTTGGTTTCTATAAGATAAATTTATAAAAAACTATAAAAAACTATAAATTTATAAAAAATTATAAAAAAACTATAAAAAAAAGAAAAATAAAGAAAAAAGAGTAAAAAAAGAAAAAAGTTAATAAAGATTACAACTTCTTTATTTACGATTTTATATACACCAGCATATACAACTTCATATTCATCTAAAGTATTTATTCCAATTGAATTATAAACGCAATACAAGTAAACATGACAGGTACAATCACACATTGAATACAATTCCTCACTATAAAAATATCCACCATTCATATGTTTACATAATTTTTTAAGTTTATTTATGTATGCTAGTTCTTCATTGTTATAATTATGGTTGTAATAATTACAAGGTAAC